>NW_022154746.1:0-96773 GCF_001633185.2 Quercus lobata
CCACAAATGGTCTCCTTTACCTTCAACACACTACAGCAAAAGCACTTCTTCTCGGTCACTCTCTGTAAGTCCCCTCTGACACTCACGCCTTTCAAATTCCCTTCTTTTTCTTCATGTGCCACTTTCTCACCTCAAAAACACACACCTAAACCAAGTTTTTTTCCCTTTCTTGTAGTTAGAGCACATGTTAGTCACACTGAAACAAAGGTGTCTATCACGGACCACACTTTAACAAAAACCCATGAATTTAAGAACTACTAAAGAAAATGTTGCTGGGTTTTCTTCTATGAGGGATATGGATGAAAGAACACAAAGAAAATCTTTGAAAAATCTTGGTGGTGGTTCAGTGGTGGAAAAGACAGAAAGGAAATTAACGAAAGATAAAAACCGAAGGAAAAACTTGGGTTTTAGAAGAAGCAAGGAAATGGGTTCTGGGAAGTTTTCTCTAAGGACTAGAGATGAGAATATGATGGTATATTCTTTGGAGAGTGTGTGTAGTTCGGTGTTTAATGAAAAGATGGAGAAGAAACCCAGAAAAGTTGATGGTAATCAGGTAGGGAAGGAAGATAAGGCGAAGGGCTCTAAAAAAAATAAGGATGAATCTTCTGAAGTTCCTTTGAGGCCTGCATTGGATATGTGTTCGAAAAGAGGGGATGTCTTGGGTGCAATTCAATTGTATGATAAGGCACTTAAAGAAGGAATTAGGCTAAGACAGTACCATTATACTGTCCTATTGTATCTTTGTTCTTCTGCGGCTAGGGGTGTTATTCATCCTGCTAAAAGTGGGAGTGGTAGTAGGATTTTAAATCCATTGGACTCGTCTAATGGAGTTTCTAATTTGAATAATATTCTGGTTTCAAACGAGCAGCTAGTTGATTTTGGTAGAATTGACGGAACTCCAGGTAAATTGGAGTTGAATTCTAGTAGTAACTTTCAAGATTTTAGTAGTACTTCAAATGAAAAGAACTTAAGCAGCTTTTCTAATGGCTTTAAAAAGTCAACTTCTCAGCTTTTGGATAAACCAAATTCTCCAATAAAGGATGTGGATGGCTTTTCAAACACAAAAGATGACCAAGAAGAACATAAAATTCAGGTAGGTGAAGATTTCAAGAAGTATGCACTTCAAAGGGGATTTGAGGTATATGAGAAGATGTGTTCTGATAATGTCCCAATGAATGAAGCAGCATTGACATCTGTAGCTAGAATGGCAGTGTCAATGGGTAATGGTGACCTGGCATTTGATATGGTGAAGCAAATGAAGCCGTTGGGGATAAATCCAAGATTGCGTTCTTATGGTCCTGCTCTATCTTATTTTTGCGATATTGGTGATATTGAAAAAGCATTTGCTGTTGAGAAACACATGTTGGAGCATGGTGTCCATCCAGAAGAGCCTGAATTGTTGGCACTCCTAAGAGTAAGTGTAGGAGCTGGTAAAGGTGACAAGGTGTACTATTTGTTGCATAAACTAAGAACAAGCTTACGGAAGGTCTCATCCACTACTGCAGATTTGATTGTTAAATGGTTTAATAGCAAGGCAGCTTCAAGAGTGGGGAAAACAAAATGGGATACAAGTTTGATAAAGGAAGCAATTGAAAATGGAGGTGGAGGCTGGCATGGACAGGGTTGGTTGGGGAAAGGAAGGTGGAATGTTTCATATACTACTGTTGGAACTGATGGTTTGTGTAATTGCTGTGGGGAGAGATTGGTGCTGATTGACCTCGATCCTAAAGAAACAGAGAATTTTGCTGAGTCAGTTGCATCTATTGCTATAAAAAAAGAGAAAAATTCAAGCTTTCAGAAATTTCAAGTATGAAAATCCCTTGGTAATTCTTATTTCTATTCTTAAATGCGGCTTTAATATGGAAAATGAATAAATTTGTTATTGGCAGAAATGGCTTGACTATTATGGACCTTTTGAAGCAGTGGTAGATGCAGCTAATGTAGGTATTTATAACCAGAAGAGATTTGTACCATCCAAGGTATGTTATTTGATAGCTTAAGTGAATGTGACACTTTCAAAGATTCATATTTTTTTACTATTAGTGGTTTTTTTGTTTGGGGTTGGGGTTGGGGTTCGGAATTCTTAAGGTCAGTGCTGTTGTTAATGGAATACGTCAGAAATTTCCTTCAAAGAAATGGCCTCTCATAGTTTTGCATAACAAGCGTATAACCGGATGTAAGATGGATGCACCAGTAAATAAGGCCTTGATCGAGAAGTGGAAAAATGCTGATGCACTCTATGCGACGCCCACTGGTTCAAATGATGATTGGTACAAAATATATACTGTTGTAATTCATTTTCCTTTGCACATTTATATTTATACATATATGTTAAACTTGAAATTTTTTACTTATTATAATGTCAAAATATTTTTATGATGCTATGCATTTAAAGCATTATGGTTAATAACCTGTGTTTCAGGTACTGGTTGTATGCAGCTATAAAGTTTAAGTGCTTAATTGTGACCAATGACGAGATGAGAGACCATACATTTCAACTTCTAGGAAATGATTTCTTCCCAAAATGGAAGGAGAGGCACCAAGTGAGTGAAGCTCTTGATTTTGTTTTTTTTTTTTTTTTTTTTTTTTTTTTTTTTGAGGAGAAGCTCTTGAGGACTTAATGCTTTAAAGAATCCTTTTTTTTAGCTGTATATAGGTTGCAGATAAATAATACTAATTTCAATTTTTTTTCCTTTTCTAGATAACTAGTTGTGCAACTGATAATGCTTGAACTTCTTGAATGATTTTTTAATGCATTTGTTCTAACAATTTTTTTTTTCTTAATATAAGGTGCATTTCAGTTTTTCTGATTCTGGTCCAGTCTTTCACATGCCTCCTTCTTGCTCTGTTTTAATTCAGGTCAGAACCAATGGATTCCCAATGTCCTTTATTTTAATTTAAAAATAAACTAAAAAATGGATGAATTTTAGTATGATGTGCATATTTGAGTTGATGTGAGTAATAAAGTACTGAAAGCTGATAAATCAGCTAGATAAAACATTCTTGGTTCAACATGTTAACAGGAATCTGATCAAGGATACTGGCATGTTCCAGTTGTATCAGAATGTGATTATGAAGTTGAAAGAACATGGCTATGTATTACACGTGCTAAATTAAGTGCAGCAAGGAAAGATTCCATCAAAAGTCCTGAAGGTATTTTAACCTTCTTGGTTGGTAACACGAAATCACCATGCCTTTCAGCCTATTAATAACCATCTAAAGTGCATGTTTCCTTACAATTAAAATAAAGGCATTCTTAAGTGTACTTTATGTTGCCATTTGAAACGAGTTCATGTGGGACATCCACAAGATCTGGAATGAGTGTAATTTACTTTGAGGAATCACTTTTACCCAATAGGATTTCAAGTATATTTCTGTTAGTAAATTACTTTTTAAGTATATATCAATAGATAATTCACAAAGTTATAGCATACTTCTCTGTTTAGTAATATGTGCAAGTAATTGAGCACTATGTATAATACTTAGACCTAAACACCAGTGAACTGCAGGACGTTAATATGCGTTACAAGATGTGATTCATTTTTCTTTAATGGAAAATATAATTCAATGTTTGTTGGCCTTTTTTAAGGGCCAAAAGATAGTGTTCCCTGATATATGGAGCCTGAATACAACTTTATTTTATTTTAGTTTTAGAAGAAATTGTGCTTTTACTTTGCTTTGTTGGATTTTATTTTATTTTGTGCAATGGGTACAACCTTTTTCTAATTAGTATTTAATTTAATTTCTAGAGTCAAGGTTATTTTTACTATTTAATAATTGGACTTTGACTTAAGTTAATTAGGATAGGGGTTTAGTCCTAGTAGTCTATATATGTACACTAAACTCTACTTATAGAAAATAGATACACTAAACTTTAGTGGAGACAATTTGCTTGAGTAATAAAATTTCCTATTGGAAATTTTCCAATGGCTCAGAGATTATTCCTAGGATTTGTTTTCTCTTTCTTGTTTGGTGCTAATTCCAAGCAAGCCTAGCTAGGTATTGACTTGTAGTTTTATTTTTATTTTTGTATTCTTGTTGATTCTCAATCGCCATTGAGAATTCGTGCTGTATCACATCCTCATTATGAATGAAGTTCAGAACGATTAATTCCTTTTTAATTCAGGGGTTTTCTGCATTTCTTTTTTTGGTGTTTTGCTAGTTCCATTGTTGGAAACTAAAACATACAAAAGGTTGCATGCCTATTTAGAGCATTCTCATCAAGAGTGTTATAAATGCTAAAATGCTATTTTTAGCATTTATAATCATAAAAACCTACTCCATCAAAGATGCCATATACTAAAAAATTAGACATCTTGCTACAGTGAGCTCTCATTTTTGAGAGCGCATTGTAGTAAGATGTTATAATTTTTTAATGTTTTTAATTCTCTTTCTCCTCAGACTCAAACTCACTCTCGTTCTCTTGTTCACTTTCTCAGACTCTCCCTCTCGTTCTCTATCCTCTTTCTCACTCCCTCTCTCTTGTGGATTGATTGGTTCTTGGGTCACAGTGCAGTGGTTTGTTGGTCCGATTTGGGTGGTTGGGTAGTGGGTCGTGGGTCCGATGGGGTCACAAGTCGATGATGGGGTTGTGCATCATGGGTTTGATGGGGTCGTGGGTCCAATGGGGTTGTGGGTTGATGGTAGTGGGTCCGATAGGGTTGTGGGTTTGATGGGGTTGTGGTTTCGATGGGGTCATGGGTTTGATGGGGTTGTGGGTCATGTGGGTGATGGATCTGGCTGTGGATGTGGATGGTGGTGGTGGGAGATGTGGATGGAGGTTTTTTTTTTTTTTTTTTTTGGTGGGAGAGAGAGAGAGAGGGAGTGAGTGAGTGAGAGAGAGGAAGAATAAAAAATAATAAAGAAAGAATATTTAAATGAAATGGTAAAAAAATAGAAGTTTTGATGTTAGGGATATTGTAAAGTGATGTGTTAAATGCTATAAAGTTAGATTTTTAGATGCTAAATGCTAAAATTTTTAAAACTCTTGATGAGAATGCTCTTATTAGGTTAATTATAACACACATCTTCCTTTTATATACTATCCTTTTGTTTAATTCTTTTTTGGCCAAATATGGGTATGCTTTGAATTTTTACTTACAATCATCGTTTTACTGTTCATGCACGTATTCGGACATGTTCATTGTTATCTATCAGTTGATTGCCTTTTCTGTTTTATGAGGCCAAATCAACTTCAACACTGACGGACTGTGTTCACCTGTACTATATAGAATCACAATCTCTTCAGTGTAAGAAGGGGCACTCAAGGTCATCTGCTGAAACCGAAGTAAAGTCACAACCGAATCATGCAAACCATGAAAATGCTAAAAGTCAATCTCAGGAAATCTACAAAAATCTCAGAGATATTCTGTCAGTTTCTTTGTGCTCAAATCGTCAATCAATACTACCACAGCTTGAGGCTGCAGAGATGTTTGGTAACTGTATAATTGATTTTCAAATATAAACATATGGCTGTCTTGTTGGGGACCTGAAATGATGCTGTGGAGAAACAAACCCCAAACGGAGATTTCCTTGAACTGTTATGTGGCTCATGCAGCTGGCTGTATTGTTTAAAGCGCATAAAGGTCTGCAGTACAGATTTTTTTTTTTTTTGGCTGCAGCTGATGTTAAATGTGCTTCATCATGTTTTTTTGGCCGTCAAAAGTTTTGGAGTAATACTTTTTTGAGTTGTCATTTCCTCTTTCTGGGGCTTCTTTCAGATTGGTTGGGGACTTGGGGAGGTGGCAATTCGTGCAGGGTGTAATCTTGTACCTTCTTTCTGTATATTCATTTGATACATTTGCTCATATAAAATAGATTTTGCTAAGCATTAATAAATTAAAGATTATCCCAAAAGTTTAAACAGTTAGGAAATGATAAATTTAATCCCGTAATCATAATTCTAGCACTCCTCCTCACATGAGAACATATGAGAATTTTAATATTTTAAATGGGAGGTAGATCTCATGCTCTAATATCATAATAAATTATCGATTTTCTCAAAAACTTAAACTATTAGGAAATGATAAATTTAAACACTTATCTATAATTCTATCAACCATTTATGTTAAAATGCTTTGCCAGTAAGCAGTCATTTTTCTGAGCCACATGACCAAGATGTTTAGGTACTAGGATTGCTTGCTCTAAGGTTCTAAATATTTTTTCACCTGATATTGCATTTTAGTACTAAACTATCAATCATAACCAATCAGGTGGATTCCCGTGGCAACAGCAGCCATGTGCTTTGATTCAGAAATCATGATGCATGTCTCTTAGGCCAGTAAATTGTTCCTTTTTGCTTTGTTCATTACTTCGCTGCAAATGATCTCAATTCTTAATATTTTGGTGCTGGTAAAAGAGCAGAAGAAGAAAAAGGAAAGGGAGAAGGGTAGAAAAAAAAAACAAAGAGATAGGTAAGTAGTAGCTACCAAGACTTTTCAATAAAGAAATGCAAAATCTATTACTAATTTCACTATAAAAAAGTTTACACATTGACATTGCAATCAATGTGATTTATGACATCAAATATGATAAATAATGATAAAGCCACTATAAGTTATACTAATACCCCCCCCCCAACCCCCAAAAAAAAAAAAAAAAAAAAAGCTTAAAAATTGATATGCCAATGAGTATTGTGGGAGTCAAAAATAGCCAACAAGTGAATAGTGATGAAAGTAATTGATTTACGCAACTAATTTCTAAAAGATAGATAAAAAATCCACAATGGGAGGGTTAAGCAGTAAGTTAAAGCAAATATGAACTAAATCAAGCTTTCATATATGAAGGAACAATGTTCCCGAGGTACATGAGAAGGATTCAAAGGATAAAAACTCAAGAAAACAATCTCTCTAGTTCTCTCTCTTGTTCTTGCACATACTTTCTCTCTCTAATTTTCTGAACCCCTTCCTCTGTTGCCTCCCTTCTCTTTTTATAACCACTTCTCCTCTTCTCCTTATCCTCCAGCTGTCCAGTTCCTAGTTGGATTTGGGGGATACTTGTCCCATCATCCTCTTGCACTGCCACTTAGTGATCATGTAGGACTTTTAGGGGTGCTTCCACTATTTAGGCTAGTCATTCAACATTGAATGTGGCTGACATTAGGTGAGGAGTTTCATTAATGCGGAGGTAACTTTTTCACTGGGCTTTGCATTTTCTCTATTTTGTTCCTCAGGGTATATTTGGAAAGTTAGAGATCCTGGCTGATTGAGAGAAGCACTACTTGAGATTCCCTTGCTACCTTAGGGAGAACTTAGGGTTAGCTGTCACCTCGATTATGAGTCCTAGGAGAGGTAGCTTGCTTGGAGCTCCATGGTTACAGGTCTGGATGGTTTCCTTCCACTTGGGTTGTTTTATCTATAACCATACCTTGGGTCAGGCCCATTCCTTTGGTTAACTTCTTGGGCTTTGGTCTACAGACCGACCTAAGTTCACCCCTCTATAATAGCCCTCCACAATCTCTTCTTCATTAATGATGAAGTGGAGATTTGGCTCAAGATAAGGGGGTAACCATTGGCTGTTATTGATGGGAGGTGGCGTAGTTTGGCAAAAAATCCTCCAGATGTGATTGGTTTCTTCGTTCTTCAATGTGTGACATGTGTGTTTCTGAATGGTGCGATTAGGATTTAAGGAATTAAGGAGGCGTGGGAAACCAAGAGCCACTTTCATTATTTCTTGCTCCTTTTTCCCCTATATAAAGGGGGAACCCAAACCAGTTTCTAGGTTCCCATTTCTCTCATTCTACTTTGTTACATCCTTGAGAAATAGTGAGAAAGAGAGGGCACTTCTGGTCATTTTGAACTTCCCGTGGTGCCTCGTTCTAGTTTTTCCAATTATTAAGTCCTCTACCTGTTCTGCATTTTTGGTTTCCACTTCATTTTCTTGACCTTCCAGTCTATTTGGCTAGGGAGAAGGGTAAATTTAAGCCCATGGTAGATTTGCCTGAGAGATTAGTAGAGTTTAAGAGGGCTTATGGGATTCCTAATGACGTTGGGGTCAGTTATTGCCCTGAGTCGAAGGTAGACTTTGTAAAAGGGGAAGGGAGGGTGGTTATCCCTTTGGTTCGTTTGTAGATGGGGGAGTTAGAATTCCCATGAGCAACCTTTTAACAATTTTTTTGAGACACTTTAAAGTCTACCCAGATCAATGCACCCCTAAAACATTTAGAGTAGTTAGTAGCATAGCTGAGCTCCATAGGAGGCTCGGTCTTAGTCTTACTGAGCATGACATCAACTATGTGTATGGTTTTCAAGATAGTAAAACCTTGAGAAAGTCAGACTCATTTTTTGTCTCCTAGACTCAGATAAAGAAATGGAGGGAGTATCTTTTGATCACGAGGAACTGGTATCCCAACAGACTCCTGTGCCTAATTTCTGCGAGTAGAGCAGGTGGGTAGAAGCACTAGTCTCCTTCAATAAGTTTTTCTATTGTCTTTGATTCCTTTCTTCCCCAAACTCGTTTTTTCCTATTTGTTGCTTTTAGAGGATTACTCTTTCCAAAAGAGGAGGCAGCTAATCAATTCCACCGATTTGAACAAGTTCCTGAGATCCCCACTCTACGCCTACTCGGACGATCAATTACAGGCGGCCCATTTTTTTCTCAATTACACCCTCGTATATTGGAGTTTTTAGAATGCTGGTAAAGCAATTAAAGCCAAAGATCCTCAACTCCCCTACATTGACGTCCAGGTTAAAGGATTTGTGCTATCCCCTATAGAGATTGCACGGAGGATTGAGGGTAGAGTTCACAGCAACTCTCTTCCTCCATTTACGCCGAAAAACCTCAGCATCATGGTAGCCATCCTGGTTGCTTAACATTGAAGAAGAAGAAAAAGAACGGGGAACTCACTGTGAGCGTAGCGGCTTCCTTCTTAGGAAAGGGGGAGTACGCCTTGGCCGAGTGGATTGGGATAGAGAAAAGATTGGAGTTGCCACATAGATTAGGTCTAGGAACCATTTAATAGTGCCCTTGCGTGGAAGGAATAAGTCTTACTACCAGAGTATGGGTTCGGAGTTTAGGTATGGTTTTGGGAAGGTGTTAGGCACCCAAAATTTCCTGAACCGTGGGTTGGCTTCCAGTCATTGTGTCTTACGCCTTAATCCTATTAAAGACATATTCCACATTGTCATTCTAACTCTCACACACACTAGCCTACATCTAAGCATACAACATGAGACCAATCATCCTAAAACCCTAACATGCATCTATCATGGCATCATATCATCATAAACCCTAGCATGTTCCTATCTCATTACATCCAAGGTAGCAAACAAATCATGGTGAAAACCGAACATGGCAGCAATCAAACATATTACTATGGCATGTAACCTTGCATATACATATCCATCAAAAGAATATAGAGCTCCTATAACAAACAAATGCATGTTCATGTGAATGCATGACTTACCTCACTTACCTTACTGCATCATAGCACCTATACATCAATGAATGGACATATCATATGTATGTTCATGGTAAAATAAAAAATAAAAATAAAACAAACACAAGAGAAAACCCTAATCTAATCATGTTAAGGACAAAAAAAAAATAAAAATAAAAAGAGAAACAACAACTTAAGAACATAAAAACAAGACAAAACAAAGGCATATGATGTAAAAGAAACAAAGAAACAGAAGCAGAAAAACTCGAATTAGGGTTCTGGGTTGAAGTATACATGTGCATACATAAGCCTGCATACGCCAGCTAGTTGTATACACATACTTTGAGCCTGCATGCGCATACAGAATTATGCGTGTGCAAACATGCCCTAAGAACCCTAACCTAGAAATTTAAGACAGAAAACAGAGTAGAAGCAAAAACTAAAGAAACTAACAACCTAACATGCTTTAAAACATAGAAGCTACTAAATCCTAGGCTAAACAAACATATTAAGATATAAACAAAGCAAGAAAACATATTAAAACATAATTAAAATGAAGAGAGAAAAAAAAAAAGAAGAAGCTTAGAACTCAATACCTCGAAACAAAAGCTCCTAGGCTTGATTTTGATTGTTTCGCTCAGTCAAATTTATTCACAATCAAACAAGGAAGTGACTAGTAATCTTAAAACTCAAAGATCAATGCCATAAAAGGCTCCAATAAAAAAAAATATTGACTTGAGGATGTTTTGTGTGACTAACTCCCCCTTTGATTCACTATTTCTGGTGAATCTTATGTTTTCCCTTAGGATTTTCTCTGTCCTTGAAATATACCATGTAAGGCTTTATATAGTTGAAAAATAGGGGTTTGGAATGGCTTCCAAACGATGTGGGATTCATTACAGGCCGAGTGTTCCCTTGGCCTTTATTTTCCAAAATAGATATATTTGCTCATTAAAAGTTATTTTTTCCATTTTAACATTTTTGAAGTCAATTTAGAATTTGATTGGGCCCTAAACCAACCTTGGGCCTTAGAATTTTACCATCATTGGGGAACGAGGGCCCAAGTCGTAAGGGGTGTAAAATGTGATGTCTATAGATGCCCCTCTTTTGGATTGTGAGCTCTACTAATAGAATCAAAATAATAAGAGACAAAACATTTTGTTTTGACGTATGGATCAGGCCTAACCCACGCACACAACACACAACATACATACATGGGGCAGGGTGCAACTCTGTAGAGTTTTGTGGGATTCAAATGTCCGAATTCCCACCTCTGTTGAACGGGAAACGAGCAACGACATGTTCACTATCCTAGAACTTGCTTTGCCAATTGCAAGCAAAAGGCGAGTGACTCATTATCTTAGAGTCACTAAAAAAGATAAACAAACATGGCCAATGGCTGTAGCCATCAACCAGACAAACAAGGTGCTCTTACGAGCTTAAAAGGATACATATCTATGGTGTCCTTATGGGGATCTTGCCTCAAACTTCTCCGGGTGGCTATCTTAAAGTAAGAATCAAAGACACACAAAAAGAATGGCTACTATCCTAAGCCAAAAGAGAACTCATGACATCATCATACCATGTTATCGTCACATTAATGTTGGAAAAACATATGGAAAATACAGTTTTGTATCTCATACAAAAACATGCAGTGGAATACAAATGGATCTATTTCATTCATGTGAGATAGCATGCAATGTCCAAGTTTTAGAAACAAAGAACAAAATGTGTACTTTGATTCAGTGAAATTCAAAACAAATGAAGATCGAACTTGAGAAGACTTTCAATCTTCACTCCAATTCCACAATGTGTCCAAGATGTGTGGTCTCTCAATTAGTTCTATATGTAATTGTTCAAGAGAATAACCAAGTGTCTCACTTGAGAAAAACTCTGAATCTTTTTCCTTTTTAATCATACATATATTTCTGCACTTAGCAGTTACTTTATTTAATAATTCTTATTAAATAAATAATTGATTATGTAATTGGGTTAGCCTATTGGGCTAGCCCAATTGGGCTTTTGTGTGTGGCTTGGACTAGGACCAAAAGGGACAAATAAAACTCTAGCTCCAACGGGCTTTGGACTTATTTGTCAACTCTTGACAAGCTCAAAGTTACCATTAATTATATTTAATACTACTATATAAATATAATTTGCACTCTATGCCTTATTAATAAATTATATCTCAAGACTTTATTAAACATTTAACCCCTTCATGAAAATATTTGTAGTAATACAAAGTCATAATGTGTAACTGTCACTTTTAAGATTACTACATCTTGATCCTTGAGTACCCGGTTTAATTCTTTAAGTTATTCGTATATATTTTATGAAATCTAATTTCATAAAATATAAACTGTAGTGACTCTTTACTAAAGTGGTTAGGCCTAACACTCTGAATAACCAAACCCATTAAACTTATCTCAAGGGAATATTTTATATCTCTATAAAGAGACTATGAATTCCATCTTGAGAATATGTGTTCCTTCAACATTACGTGTGGTTGCCTAACATACTGAGGTTTTGACCGTTTGCCTAGATCTCACCCCTGATATATTAAAGCAACCTACATTTCATGATCGGGTTCACTAATCTCTCAAGATTGAGAGTATATGTAAATGAGAAGTTGTGAGATATATTACTCGTCTAACAGTTGTTAATAGAATAATAAATCTCATAGCGGTCCAATTCAATATGTTTTATACACTTAAAACATATTAACATATCAACTAGAAGTCTCCACTTCCATTATCAAGACAAATCATCTTAATTGACATGTTATAGTCTTTGCAAATAAAATGCCCAATTTCAACACTGATTACAAACTAAGATTTTGAGTTTACAAAGAACTTGTGATTTATATCTTCTGTGACTAAATCACATAAATCACATACTACGCATTTCAAGGACTATATGGTAATGTCCAAACATTCATGCTACCATTATCTTAGATAATAATAAAACAAGTTTATTACATAGAACATAATGTCATACATGGCATACAATAGGATTTTAGGGCACTAATTTTAACAATCTCCCACTTGCCCTTAAAGACTATTGCACATTAATGTAACTCCCATTCCTTCCAGGTGTGACTCAAAAGTCTTCTAGGGCAAAGCTTTGATAAAGGGATCTGCTAGATTATTTGTACTATCAATCTTTGCTACTACCACATCTCCCTGAGCCACAATGTCTCGAATAATATGATACTTTTTTTCTATGTGCTTTCCTTTCTTATGATTCCTTGGATCTTTGGATTGTGCAACTGCTCTACTATTGTCACAGAACAAAGTGATTGGAACTTGCTCCATTCTCATGACACCAAGATCATAAAGGAATTTCTTAAGCCAAACAACTTCTTTTGTTGCTTCACAAGTAGCAACATATTCAGCTTCCATGGTGGAGTCGGTAATACAAGATTGCTTAACACTCCTCCAACTTATGGCTCCACTTCCCAAGGTGAACACACAACCCAAAGTGGACTCTTTGAAATCAAGATCTAACTAAAAATCAGAATCTATGTAACTAATAGGCATCAAATCCTCACATCGATAAACAAGCACATAGTCTCTTGTTCTCCTTAGATACTTGAGAATATGCTTTATAGCCTCCCAATGTTTTGGGCCTAGATTTGATTGATATCAGCTGACTATGCCAATTGAATAACAGATATCTAGCCTAGTAAGTAGCATGGCATACATGAGACTTCTCACTACTAAAGCATATGGAGCTTGTCTCATTGTCTTTTCCTCTTCAAAAGTCTTAGGCCTTTAGTCATTAGACAGAGGAACTCCATGTCTGAAGGGAAGCAATCCTTTCTTGGAGTTTTGCATGCTAAACCTTGCTAGAAACTTATCTATATATCTAGCTTGTGACAAGCCTAACATTCTATTCTTTCAATCTCGTCAAAGCTTGATCCTTAGAATATAGTTAGCTTCGCCTAAGTCCTTCATATCAAATTGGCTTGACAACCAAATCTTTACTGATGACATTACCCTACATTGTTTCCAATGAGTAGAATATCATCAACATAAAGCACTAGGAACATTACTACTTTATCTTGATGTCTCTTGTACATACAAGGTTCATCAAGATTTTGTTCAAAACCAAATGACTTGATTGCTTGATCAAATCTGATGTTCCATGATCTAGATGCTTGCTTAAGTCCATAAATGGATGTTTTCAACTTGCATACCATATGCTCTTGGTTCTTTGCTATGAAACCTTCTGGTTGCATCATATAAATTTCTTCATCAAGATTACCATTTAGAAAAGCAGTCTTGGCATCCATTTTCCAAATCTCATAATCATAATGAGTAGCAATGGATAAGAGAATTCTGTTAGATTTAAGCATGGCTACTAGCGAAAAAGTTTCTTCATAATCAATACCTTGTTTTTGTATATACCCTTTCACCACCAGTCTTGCCTTAAAAGTTTCAACCTTTCCATCTATCTCTCTCTTCCTCTTGTAAATCCATTTGCAACCAATAGGTTTAATGCCATCAGGAACCTTTACAAGATCCCAAACTTGATTAGAATACATAGAATCCAATTTAAATTTCATAGCTTTGGCCCAATGATGTGCATCTATATCTTTCATTGCCTCTTCTTAACTGTAAGGATTAGATTCAGCCTCTTCTGAGATAGCTTCATAAGTTTCTCCCAGACCTATAAATCTTACAAGTGGCCTAATAATCCTCCCACTACGACGAGGCTCTTATGTACTAGTCATCTCATGAGTAATATCTTGTGGTGTATCTGATACAACCACATCATTCCTAGTTTCATCCATTGATTGTTCAATTACAGGTTCATTCATTTAAGCTAAAACAACTCTACTTTTAGGAGTATAATTATTCATATAGTCATTTTCCAAAAATTTGGCATTTGTACTAACAAACACTTTATTATCTTTATAACTATAGAATAAACCTCTAACAGTTCCTTTTGGATACCCTACAAAGAAAACCACTTTTGTTTTAGATTGTAACTTGTCATACTTTCCTTTCAACACATGTGCTGGACAACCCTAAATATGGAGATGTCTCATACTAGGCTTACGCCCAATCCACAACTCTACAGGTGTTTCAGGAACAGACTTTAAAGGCACTAAGGCATATCCCAAAAAAGAAATTGGTAGAGTCGAATAACTCAACATGGATCTAACCATATCTAAAAGAATCTATTCCTTCTTTTTGCTACACCATTTTGTTGTGGTGTTTCAGGTGCAATCAACTGGGATATAATCCCATTTTCAGTTAAGTAATCCTTAAAATCCCCAAGAAGGTTGCCAAAATCACATATGTAATTTTAAGGACTCAAAATAGTTCAAATATTCAAACATAATTCATATTCTTAACAATCTTATGACTATGGTCACGCTATATCCCCGTGACTAGGCATTAGAGTACCAATGAATAACCCCCATTGGTGTTGGTATCAGAATACCAATGAATAACCCATTCGCTGGGTATTAGAGTACCAATGAATAACCCCCATTGGTTGGGTATCAGAATCAATTCATAGTCAGATTGTCCATAATCATATATGAAATCATAGTTTCTAACAAAATATATCTTATTCAAGCATGTATATAAAAATCATATACTCAATATTAAAATATATTTGTAATAATCCTTCACTTGAAATCAGTAGTACTAAAAAATAAAAATTCTAACAATTATGAACAATTTTCTGTAGTTATACATTAATACAAGCAAAATAAAACCCAATTAGAATAAGGTTACTTACCTCAGCTAACTCACCATAAAGAACTTTTTCCTAACACTTTCTCTAAGATCCTTAGATATCACCTAAACAATTTTCAAGCACTATACTCAATAATCAAAATAATTGAAGTAAAACTTATAATCGTAGCCGGCCAAAAGCAAGACTTCAACAAAAAAAAAAAACTAATAATTTCTTCATTATTAACTCACACAAAAATCCACATATTCAATATATATATATATATTCTTTACTTTCTGCCACCCTTAGTTCACTTTGAGATAAGAACAAGACTAGATACATGACAATATCATCTAAATCAAATCACCTGGGCTTTACGGATAATTTTTTTTTCTTTTTTTTTTTTCCTACCACTTGCCACCATTGTCATCTTTTGAGATGATAACTCCAAGTAAAGTTTGGCACATGGCCTTATGGGAAAAACAACCATTATTTCTTTTCTTTTTTTCATGATGGCATGTAAGAACTCAAAGCCTACGCGCAAAAGATTTTTTTTTTTCATCAAGTCCCCTACTTCAACACTGTTACTGAAAGAAAGTCTGTTCAAAACACCTAACCCTTTAAGAAAAATATGTGGCTTCTCTCTACGCTTAACACACGAAGGTATAGGAAAAGATTAAGTTACTAAACATAGAAAATTCTATAGTAACAGCGTTTAGTTTATTGAAAAATAAATCCAAACTTTTCTTTGTTTGCATCATTAAAACTCTCAAGTAATTTAATAGTTTCACTACTGGCCACAATGCCCACATAAGAAAATATTCTAATACCACATAAAAACCAAATTTGACAAAAGAACAAGATTTCTTAAGCTCTTACCTCAAGGATGTAGTCAATCCTTCTTTACTTAAGTCCTTTGGGTGGTCTCCTCTCTCAAAATATCTCTCCATATACTTTGACTTTTAATAAGCTTATATATAGCTAGGGTTGCAACCTTATTTTCTAAGAACTCCTTTATAATTATAAATTATAAAATTGACCCCACAAAAGATTTACTTAATTTTTTTTTTCATCTATTACAGACATACTTACCTCTTTATTTGCATTGCCATATGTTTTGGGCTTACTAATCAATTTGGATTTGGTTTTATAGGTTATGTCTCGACGGGTGAGATCTAGCAAAGATTGCGAGGAGGCTCTCGCCATTATTCCATCCTGAGTAGACTCGTCTAGTAGTGATGATGAAACTCTTTCAATGCAAGCAGGTTAAGTGAACCCTTCAGAGGCGCTTTGATTAAGGAGTTGATAATATTGCGCCCCTTGGGGGTATACATATAGCACATCACACTGGAAGTCGATGTTAAGTGGAGACAATCAGTGCCTCATCTTAGTCCCGCACTGGATTAGGAGGCAGTTCTTCACAGCTCCTTTAGACCGAGGAGGGAGGAGGCCTAGGGGGCGACAAGCTCATGTTTGATGTAGATGCTGACTTGGCAGCTAATGATACAGTTGGGCAGAGCCCTAATGCTCCTAGGTGCAGGAGCTGTAGACTGATGCTTCCACCTTGCTAGGCCAAATCTAAGGCCTATACTGGAGAGATTGATGACAACATTAAGGACACACATCTGCACCATAATTTGAAGAGGCATCCTTCTGCTTAGGCATGGAAGGGTCAGGTATGTTATTCTTTTCTGTTCCGTTTGTCGGTTCGATATATGTATATCATGTGTACTGATGGACAACTCTTCATTGACTTTGTGCATAGGGTGCTAATAGGGTTCACGCCCGAGGGGCTTGGTCTTCATTTTCCCTTCACTTGTTTCACTCATCTACTCATGTGCACTATTGCACCTTGCTGATTGAGCAGGGATTCGAGGCTTTTCTTCGCATTCCGCCTTGTTCCTTGAGGCATGGATTGGTTAAGGCCTTGGCGCAGTAGTTTCATGCTGAAATGGGCACTTTTCACTTGAGCTGTGGAGAGTATGCAGTCCTTCCCCTTGACTGGACGGCCATCTTAGGCCTTAGATTGGAGGGGAGCTAGTCCCAATCGAGTTTGTGAGCTTTACAGCCGTAAGTGAGCTTCTAGGCATTCCATACTAGGATGACTAGAGGGTACTTCGGGCCTATTGATGAGCCCTAGATTCGTATGTAGTGGCTGCAAATGAACATACCTTGAAGGATGGAGCCGTATGACATCGATCTCAGGCAGTTCTTTTTCTACTTCATCAATAGTTACCTGCTGGGCAACAACTAGTTAGTGTTGACTTGTAGGCTACTGGGAGCCATGAGAGTGGTGTCTGTCATAGGGGCTTATGATTAGGGGTCCCTTTCTTATGGATTTTTTATTGCCTATTTGAGGAAGGTAGCGCACCAAGGCTTCAGGAGCCTTGAGGGTTGTTGGTAGATTTTGACATGGTGGGTGTATGACCTTTCCATGACGATATATCCCAAGGTATATGATTTGTCCCTTTGCGATATTTCTAGAGTCGTTCTAACACAGCAGACTACTATCAGCATTGCGATCGATTAAGTCACCTGAGGTGAGATATGCAACACTCCATATGATGGATGATTGTTGGCTAGGCTTGATGTCACTCTTGCTACGGGACAGTTGCATGCTAGGCGTTGGTTTTGGGCTTTGACGAGCTAGGAGTTCTTTTTTGCTAAGCGGACTTTCCACCAGGTCATGCTAACCTTTAGAGTGCCCAGAGATCCACCTCTTGAGATATCTTATCTCAAGGTGATTGTGGATGACCCTACCTATGCAACATGTTCCTTTGAGGGATTTGTGATAGAGGATACCGATTATGCTACTTGGTTTTTGGCATCATCAGCTGGACCTATCATTGATGATTGCCCTGTAAATGGGGGTAGAGTACTCAGGGGCATTGCACGTGCCTAGAGGGCTTGGGATGCCTGTTTATGATTGCATGTAGAGGCCCTGTAGGCTCGGGTGCAAGATCTTGAGAGTGCTGCTATCGCTAGGGAAGGGTTCATGCAAGAGGAGATTGCTAGAGCATTGGCTCGAGAGAGAGAGAGCAGGAAAGTCAGGTCGTTGCCTTGGAGAGAGAGAGGAGCCAGCATATTGATGAGGTAGGCTTGCACTATCGGTATATTGGTGTCTTGATCGACGAGATGAGGGGACAGGAGATTTCTATGCCTCCAGCACCTTTCAAGGATCCTCCCATTAGGAGACATGAGATCGATTACATGCTAGTTCCTCTAGGTCCTAGCGGTGGGTGGGGATTTGCTTCCGTGTCAGACTGGGCATGGGGCCTTGCACAAGGGCAGGCTTCATTTTAGATTCTAGGATGGGTCCCAAGTTCCTCGGCTGGGCGAGCCGGTCCTTTGCTGGTGATGGTGCCGATGATGGCAACGTTGGACGCTTTGCTGATGACTCTGTTAGAGATGATGATTCCCCTTAGATTAGCCACTGTTGTTGTATATTTATGATGATGTAGCCCCCTGCGTGGGTATGTATATTTCTTTGTACTATTTCAGACATTACCCCATAGTGAGCCAAATATGTATGTATTATATTGCCCTATAGTGGGCCTAGACTATATTTTGATGTCGCCTCTTGGTAGGCTCTGGACATGTATGTATTATTACCCCATTGTGGGCCTGGACTGTATTTTGATATTGCCTCTTGATAGTCTCTGATGTATGTTTCTTAATATCACCTCTTGTTTGGCACAGATATATGTATGGATATTGCCTCTTGGTAGGCTTCGATGTATGTTCCTTGATATCTTCTCTTGGTAGGCACAAATGTATGATCTTGATATTATTGCCTCTTGGTAGGCCTTATGTATGTTTTCTAGTAACATTATAGCATTTATAAGCCAGTTGCACCATTGTTGTTACCCATGCATTGTTTCATTCACATTGCACTGTATTTTCATGAGTTTACCAATAAAATCTGATATTGATTGACCCGTTGAGGGATATGGAAAGGGAGAGACCGTATAAAATAAAACTACCTCGTGTAGGCTTTATGCGATTCTTAACATGAGAAGAAAGGTTCCTAGCAAGACGGACCCATTATTGTACTCAAAGTTTTGAATTTGAGCATGTTGATTCATAGAAATGGACTAAACCGCGCAAAATAAACTGCCCCAGTATGGATTTTGCGTGGTTCTAAACTGAGCAACCGACTTGAAGTGGGATTAAAATCTCACTAGACGATATGGGTATCTTGTCAACCCTGATTATGAACATGGACTTCCCCAAGCAAGGTTTTCTTGGACTTGCCATGTGGTGGAATGCACTGACTAACCTGGCTATCAATTAAACTGATCGGTGCTCTAAAAAAGGTTCCGTACAAGAATTGATCATTTCGATCTTCATACCATGCTAGATGGATTGTTATTAGTGATTGGGAATGGCCTTGGCACTGTCCCATTACATATCTTGACGACGAAGGCTGAATCAACCCTTGAACTGGGTGAACCGGTCTCTGATAATGAGCTTCAAGATATTCTAAAATGACGAACAAGACACACAAAAATAAATTTCCCCAGTGTAGGTTTTGTACGGTCTCTGTTTGTGCAAAAAATTCTTGAATGGATCGGTTTGCTATTGAACTGCCTACGTACCACTATTAGTACAAAAAAGAGGTAATCTTTGCTTTGATGTTGGTCAAAAATTCTCAAATCTCAAATCCAATGGTCAGAAACTTGTGCAGTTGAGCTGAGGGGCTTAAAAAGCCCTAGCATGTGTCCCGCGACTCGACGGCCACTTAGTGTATGCCACTTGGGGCTAGCCGCCACTAAAGGTGCACTAGCCTTAAAAAGTATGCATAAAGGTTTGGGTTGCTCCCAAGCCTCCCATATTCTGGTTTACAATTTTCTAGGTCTTTTCCTACCCATTTTCTTCACTAAAAACACCTAGAAACACCATTTTCTTGCACTTTATTGCATAAATCGGCATCAAAACACTGCATTCTTTCAGATCTGAGCATGAATGCTCTTGGGTTCAAGTCTTATGACACAATTGTGGAGCTTGAGAGGCAGACTTTTCTTGGGAGGGGGCTCAAGAGATGGTAGACTTCATTCTCTTCCAAGAATTAGGCCTACATCAAGCAGTTCCTTAAAGATGCCATTTCACTCTTTCGCACTCCTTTAGATTGGCACCTATTGTAGGCCATAGTTACTTGTAGGGATCCCACTTTAAGGTGCATCACCATCGCGGATGTGGACTTGGTCCCTACTTTGGAGGAGTATGATTGCTTTCTTTCTCTTCCTACCCTTGTGAGTCAGGTTTATCGACCACCGACTCGACCTCATTTTTGCAAGCGATTGGCAGAGCTATTAGGCCTGTAGATGCTTGTAGTGGTTGTTTTGACCCGATATGAGAGCGGTTTGGGAGGTGGCATCCCCTAAGATTTTCTAATTTGTTGGTTTGGCGAAGTTGAGTGCCCTGCTGCTTACTGAGAGGACTTTGTGGATTTGGAGGAGCATTGGACCTTCTACAGGCGCTAGGCCTTCATGGTGACCTTCTTTGGCTCAGTGCTGTTCCTTTCTCAGTCATGTTCTATTAGCTTTGCAATTCTACCACTGGTGAGTACTCTGTCTTATAGCACTTCCTTTATTACTTCTCTCCTCTTTGAGACTATTTGATCTCTTTCTCTATGCCATGAGATGGGTAGTGGTAAGCTTAGTTGTTGTGTGCATATTTTGCAGCTTTGGTTCTATAGTCATTTGAGTGTGATATCTAGGGCACAACCTGTGGGGTTCTTGAGGAAGAATAGAGTTAAGATTACTGTAGCCCTTGATCTTCCTTTTACTAGGGATACCATTGCTTGGTTGAGGTATTTGTTTGGCTTAGGTCCCAATGGTTGGATATGGAGAGTCAAATGGGGAGTCACTAGGTGGCAGGGATGAACTCATTGTGTTGGTTTACTTGGCATCCCTTTGGTGGGCGTCTAGGGTTGTATAGGATACTATCCGGATATGTTCCTCGACTTAGCGATCTTTCTGTCATCACTTGCAAGTATGGACTCTAGGATATTGACTCAGTCATCATAGATCACGCTTTTGATTTCTGGAAGGAGCACAGGTCGACTATTGATTACCCCATCTGTACAGGGTTGCACCTGTGGAAGTACAAATAGAAGTGCGATAGGCGCATAAGGCAAATGGCAAGAACTCATGCCAATCCTTATAGGTGTCTATCATCTTCACCAAGATCTTCTTTAAGTTTTTTTTAGCCATTTCCACCATGCCATTCATCTGAGGGCGGTAAGGAACCAAATTTTGATGTTCGATCTTGAACTGTTGGCAAAGTTGCTCGATCATTTTCCCATTCAGATTCTTTTCGTTATCTGTAATAAGCTCTCTTGGTATGCCACAGCAGCAAATGATGTTTTGTTTCAAGAATCGAGCCACTACAGCTTGGGTGACGCTTTTGTTGGAAGTGGCTTCCACCCACTTGGTGAAGAAATCGATGGCCATCAAGATATACTCATGCCCATTTGAGGCTTTTAGAATCATGGGTCAGACGACATCCATTCCCAAGGCTAAAAAAGGCCATGGCTGCTAAAGAGTGTAGGGTTTGGGGAGGAACATTCTTTCTATTCTGATAGACTTCACAACAGTGGCACATCCTCATATGTTTAATGCAGTCGCTTTCCATGGTGAGCCAATAATAGCCAACTCTCATAATTTTTTAGACCAATAGGGGTCCACTGGCATGGGCTCCAAGTAGGGGTGGCAATTTTTATCCATATCCATGAACCCACCCATTACTGACCTTATTTGAATAAGTCTTAACCCAGCCTATTTGAATATTTGGGTTAAATGGGTAAAGATCCATTTGGTTATTTAAATAGATGGGTCTAAATGGATAAATCCACTAATACCCACTAAATCCATCTAAAATTTAAATTTATATAAACCCACAAATACCTACTAAACCCATCTAAAATCTAAAATTTAAATAAACAATATAACCTCTAGATTTTCTAAGCCAAAAAATTCGGCCCTCAGTCTCACTCTCCTTAAACACTTTCCCTCAGATTTTCTTAGTAACCAAACAAAAGTAAGGAAATTCTAGAAAGAGATGGAAGGTACCTGAATAGCAGATTTGAGGTCGGGCTTCAACAATGGCATAGAAGGTCGTTGAAGGCATCATTGAAGGTTGTTGAAGGCATCATTGAAGGTTGTTGAAGGCATCGTATTTCTTAGGTAAGTCACTTAATTCTTTGGGTTGATTTCTAAGTTAAAGTTTTCAAGAATTTTGGGTTTGGGATTTTCGGAGACAAAAAAATTCTGGGTTTGGGGTTTTCGTATTTTTTGTTTATTGTTTTGTGATTGTTGCTAACCATGATTATTTTTATTTATTTATTTGGGTTTGATTAGAGGGAACCAATGAAAAAGACTTGGAGAAGATAGCTCCACAAGAATAGAAGCTATTTCCCTTTGAGACCTTAATTGCTGCTAAAGATTTTCACATAACTCACAAGCTCAGTGAAGGTGGCTTTGGACCCATTTTCAAGGTAAGATTAAGATCCCTCTCTCAATTTGGTTTTGAGTTCTAAGTTAATGTCTTTTTCTTTTCTGGGTGTTTGATGATTTGCATCTATCCACTTTTACCTTTTGGGTTCTTTTCAAATTGTCACCTATGTTTCTGCCTTTAGTGATTTTGGTTGATTTGAAATATATATTTGTAGAAATTGTCATTTTGATTGTCTTATCTTTTAAGGTGAACCATGTTTGTAACCAAGGGAATGGATGAATTTGAACAAATAGTTTCAAGTGGTAGCAAAAGAAGTAGGGGTAGGACTTCTGAAGTGTGGAATGATTTTGAAATATTACTTTTATATGAAGATGGCCATTGAAAAGTCAAGTGCAGAAAATGTACTAATATTTTAATGGCAGATAAGGAGAATGGGACAAGTAATTTACGTCGCCATGCTAAGAAATGTCATCAAGAAAATGATAGTAAGCCTTACCATCCTCCCCTTGATCAAGTTATTGTTGAGGTTTATGCCCTAAAATCCAATTTATTGGCATGTCATAAATAATTAAATTGTTTATATATATGAGACTATTTGTAAATGAACTAATGAGACATTATCATTGTCCTTGAGATGCATTGTATGTGATTTATGTGATTTAGTCACAGAAGATATAAATCATAAGTTCCTTGTAAACTCAAAATGTAGTTCGTAGTCGGTGATGAAATTGGGCGCTTCATCTGCGAAGATTATAACACATCAACTAAGATGGTTTGTCTTGATCATGGAAGTTGAGACTTCTAGTATGGGTATAGAAAGTGTGTATCAGATAGCACAGTTTGGCAAAACAGAATGTTTCATGAGTGTCTTGCGGGAAGGCCTTACCCACGAGCTACTCGCAAAACACAACTGTCTCCATCTATCCTGACTCTTTGCATTCCAGTCATGTACAGGGCACATACATCATTTCGCGGGATGCTTAGTCGCGAGATACCCATGAAAACTCTTCTATCTTCAATTGCTTAAGTCTTCACACTCTCTCTCTATATCACACAACCCTTACAATTAAATCCCACAATAAATACAGGGTACACAAGATTGAATAAAATTACAATCAAATTTGGCACGGAATAAAAGCCAACAAAACACATAGTTGTAAATTAAAACTTTACAACAAAGATGCTACTTCTTCCGTTTAGGCTTTTAAGCGTTTCTCTTCTTAGCCCTAGGGTTTTTGATCTCTTTCTTATCCTACTTAGGGGGTGCTCCTAAGATATATTTACCCTTGTCTATGTTCTCACTAGCTAACACATTTTGCACATCATTATTTTTAGACTCAACATTATTACTAGGAGGAACGAAAATAGTAGTACTAGTAGAAGCAATACTAGGAGAAGAGAAATCATACCCTAAACTGGTTCGATCAAAAGCAGATTTCTGAAGGACTGAGCATCTCATCAAGCTTTGCACTTGAAGTCCTTTCCAACTGGGCTCTGACTTGGAATAGTTCTACCTCAAGCTTCTTGGTCTTCTTAGCCAAGAAATTATTCTCAAATCTCAGTGCTCCAATAGTCTGATTGGCTTCATCAAACTTCGTGGAGATTTCATCCCGTTCAAGCTCCATATCACTGAGCTTCTTGGTGGCCAACCTATACAATTTCTCATGCTTTTTTGAGACCTTGTATAACTTTGCATAGGTTGTGTGGATGTCATCTTGCTCATCCATCTTTTCAAACTTAGACTCTACTAATTCCTCTTCTTCATCCACATCTTCAACAATCCCTTCAGTAGGATTTATAGTGGTAATGAAGGCATTTAGGATTCCATCATCCTCATTGTCGGAATCATTTTCAAGCTCAGTGTCACTCAAGGTAGCAGCAAGTGCCTTGCTTTTCCTGATGGTCTTGAGATATGTAGGGCACTTTTGTTAGAAGAGGAGGGCGAGAAGGAAAGCGACGCGCTCTAAAGGAGAAGAATGACAAAATTCATCATGGGGTACCTCAATAATTGGACTTAGGTTGGGTTTTCTAAGAATGAGGGAAAGAAATTTTGTAATGCAAATTCTAATGTACTTTTCAACATTTTCAATATGATGAATTCTAATTTGGCTTATTTTGATGTGTCCCATAATATTGAAATTTTGCACTTAAATGATTCTAATGAATTTGAAAATGAAGTTAATAACCAATTGGAAAAGAAAATTGAACCTATGGATCCGACTTTTGAAAATATTAACTTGGGCAATGATGAGAATCCATGATTAATTAAAATTGGCCCAACCCTAAAAAGCTCATAGAATTTCAAGAAGTGTTTGCATGGTCCTAAGTATATATGCCCAACATCAATTTTGAGATAAATCAACACCACATTGATACTCATGCTCACATGGTACCTGTTAAGCAAAAGTTGAGGCATATGAGAACTGAATGGCTTCTAAAGATCAAAGAAGAGGTCACTAAGCAGTTGAAAGTAGGGTTCATCAAACCCGTGCACCAAGCTGAATGGATAGCCAATGTTGTGCCATACCAAAGAAGGATGGAAAAGTAAGGATATGTGTGGATTTCAGGGATCTAAACAAAGCTTTCCCTAAGGATGATTTCCCTTTCCCCCACATAGATGTCCTAGTGGATAACACGACCGGTAGTGCCTTGATGTCTTTCATGGATGGTTTCCCAAAATATAACCAAATCAAGATGGCTCCTAAGGATATGACTAAGACCACCTTCACCATAGAATGAGGAATCTACTACTACACGATAATGCCATTTGGGCTTAAGAATGCAGGGGTAGCTTACTAAAGGATGGCCACAACTTTGTCACATGACATGATGCACAACGAGGTTGAGGTATATGTTGATGACATGGTTGTGAAATCCAAGGATAAGGGAAGTCACATCATTAACTCGAGAAAATATTTCTAGAGAATTAAGGAGTATAGAATGAGGTTGAATCCCCAAAAGTGTACCTTTAGAGTAAAAGTTGGGAAATTGCTAGGCTTTTTAGTAAGTGATAGAGGGATAGAAGTTGACCCATCCAAGATCAAAGCCATATTGGAGATGCCTTCACCCAAGAGTGAGAAAGAAATAAGGGAGTTCATAGGTCGACTACAATACATCAGCCGATTCATTACCAAACTCACCTTCGCTTGTGAGCCCATCTTCAAGCTCCTAAGGAAGAATGAACCCCATGTATGGAATGATGAATGTTAGAAAGCCTTTGAACTTATCAAAGAATACCTCCTTCATCCACCTATCCTAGGGCCTCCATAGAATGGGAAGCCATTATTACTATACCACTATATCATAGGAGATGCGGTTGGAAGCATGCTTGCATAAGAAGACAATGATAAGAATAAGAGGATAGTGTACTATTTGAGCAAAAGATTCCATGATTATGAGACTAGATACAACCCTATAGAGAATTTATGCTTTGCACTCGTGTGGGCCGCACAGAAGCCGAGACACATCATCCTACCATTTCAGGTATGGATGGCAGCCAGAATAGACCCATTGAAGTACTTATTTGAGAAACCCACTTTGAGTAGGAGATTGTCAAGATGGTTGATCCTATTAGCAGAATTCGATTTGAAGTATATGGCAAGAAAAACAATCAAAGGGAGCGCTGTATTAGATTTCTGTGCCGAGAACCCTATAGAAGGAGATGATGGAAAAAAAGATTTCCTAGATGAGGACATTTTGAATATTGAACTAGGGGCATGAAAGATGTACTTTAATGGAGCCGTGAACCAATATGGGAATGGGATAAAAGTACTTTTGATCACCCCGATGGATCCCATGTGCCTTTGGCTATCAAATTGAACTTTGAGGTGACTAATAACATGGCAGAACATGAAGCTTGTATCGCTAGAATGGAAGCTCTTCGAGAATTGGTAGTAAAAGAGGCAGAGGTATTTGGAGATTTAACCTTGGTAGCTCAAGCACAAAAATTATGGAAGGTAAAGGAAGAACATTTGAAGCCTTATCAATAATGCTTAGAGGATTTGACCAAAACCTTTTATAGGATTGAGTACACTATTACTCCTAGGGCTTAAAATCAGTTTGCAAATGCCTTGACTTCTTTAGCCTCTATGGTGGAAATACCCGAAGGAATGTGGACACGGCCCCTAGAGATTGGGTAGAGTTATGAACTAGTACATAAGGGGAAAACTGAGTCTTCAGTCTTGGCTATAAAAGAAGAAGGGGTTCCTTGGTATTATGACATCATGAAATTCTTGGAAATGGGAGTGTATCCTGATGACACCGATTATAGAGAACGATGTTCGATAAGGATGATGGCTATGCAATACATCCTATATGGAGGACAGCTCTATAGGAGGTCTTATGATGGCATACATCTCCATTGTTTGAAGAAAGAGGAAGCTGAAAGGGTTATAGATGAAGTTCATCAAGGGATTTATGGTTCTTACATGAATGGAAGAACATTAGCCAAAAAGATCCTAAGGATGTGATACTACTGGAATACAATGAAACTAATTATGTAGACTTTGTGAAGAGTTACCATGACAACCAAACACATGCAAACTTGAATCATGTGCCACCTAGCGAGCTATACAACATGAACTCTCCTTGTCCTTTCTCAATCTGGGGCATAGATGAGGTTGGAAGGATAGCCCCTAAGGCTTCAAATGGGCACAAGTACATCCTAGTGGCAACTGACTACTTCACCAAGTAGGTGGAAGCGGCCTCCTACTCCGTATTAAAAGCTAAGCATGTGGCTTGGTTCATAGAGAATAACATCATTTACCAATACGAGGTACCATAGTAGATCATCTCAGATAATGGCTCCCACTTTGAAGGTAAGGTTCGAAGGATCATAGAGTTGTACAACATTGAGCATCACAAGTCTTCACCATACCGACCACATACTAATTGGGCCGTAGAAGCAGCCAATAAAAACATCAAGAACATCCTAGCCAAGATGGTGGTGACACACAAGGATTGGGCCAAAAAAACATCCATTTGCTTTATGGGGTTACAAAACTTCTATCCATGCATCAACTAGGGCAACCCCTTGCACTTTGGTCTTTGGATGCAAGGCAATCCTTCCCATTGAGGTAGAGATACAATCTTTGAGAGTGCTAGTGGAAACCAAGGTCCTAGGGGAAGATTGGATGAAAGAAAGATATGTACGATTAGCTTTGATAGATGAGTAACGAGCTAGGGTGCAATACCATGCACAAGGGTACCAGAAGAGGATTGCTAAAGCATTTAACAAAAAAATGAAACCTAGAAACCTTAAGGAAGGGGACTTGGTCCTAAAAGTACTTAGAGATGAAACTTTTGATCCAAAGGGGGAAGATGAAGCCATTGTGGTCTAGGTCTTTTATTATCAAGAAAATCATATGAGGAGGTGCTACAAGAATTATAGATTTGGATGGAGAAGAGATGCTTCGTCCTGATCAACATGGATAGGCTCCGGAGATATAACATTTAAAAAAAAAAAAAAAAAAAAGCTTACTATGTTGAAAACTTGAAAGGGCAGCCTAGGTAAAAGAACCCCATTTGATTGAAAACCCAAAAGGGTGGTCTAGGCAAAAGATAGGAGAAAAGACCATGGGCATGGTGAAAATTCTTGTAAGGACGTCATGGGCAAAAATTACATGGCACGGAAAAAAGAAAAGAAAAAAGAAAAATAATGACAATAAGCAAAGATAATAAATGGATGATTCTCTTATTGCTCAAATTAAAAGATAATTATTTTTTTCCATAAGGGATTTGAAACATTCCAATCCTTTAATAAATTCAAAAGAAAAAGGCATGAAAATCTTAAAGTACAGAAAAGTAAAATTTGGGGCATATCAAGGTAGTCAGTCAGTCCTCTTTCTTTTGTTGGACCTCTTGTAAGCCTTTTCATCTATAGGAACCCACTTCATGTCAGCCTCTAGCCAAGCTCTATACCTCGAAGTCGGATGAAGGAACCAAGGAAAATGGATGCCCTTGGTCACCCTTTGTCCCGGTCAAGACTCATGGATTTTGCTTAAGATCCTATTAGTAAATGCCAAGGTGTGGAAGGAATCATAATCACTTGGAGCTCCTTTGCGATTGTCAAATTGCCTTGCAATACAAGATGTGGAATGATAAGAACAACGACGAAGCCTAACCAAAGGAACACAGTTGTCTTTGAAGACATGGTTGTCCATGCTTGAAATGCTCCACCATTCCACTACCCATTGAATATCTGTGATATCGATGCGCTTCATGAACTCAGTGAACTCATCAAAACTCATCTCAGCACATTTAGGCCTACGATCATGATAGTGCTTTAGGAGTTATTGTCTAGGAAGAATAGTAGGGGGATGGAGTAATCAAATCCTTTCATATAGCCATATCTAAAAAAGAGGGAGGAGAGAAAGAAAAGAAAAAGAAAGCATGAGTGGAAAGCAGAGATAAAAAGAAAAAAAACGACAAAGACGATGTAAGGAGTCTCGATGGGTTGAAAACCGAAAGGCAAAAATTAGGGATTATACCTGAAGGAGGAGGGGGCTCCACGCAAAGAAATTTGCTTCCTTCCTATGAAATGCATCCAAGCCATTGAGAGTTTCAGCAAAGATCATGCCCGCAGGGTTTCCACTCCTCAGATCACTAACCACCAAGCATATTCTTCAATCTATGCAAGCCGTCTCTTGTACCAAGAAGTATCTTGCAAGGACACATAAATAGAAAACATTAAGATAGTAGGAATATGGTCCATCGGTCATAGGAACAGTTAGCCGAGAGAAGTATGCAAAAATTGAACGAATATTCAACTTGTCAAACATACACCAATGTTGTGCCATTGTCAACGCCTCACGGTTGCTCGACCACCCATTGTGGTGACACTCGTGTGCTTTCTCGGTGTGAGAAATATGGAGGTGTGTCGTACCTTAGGCGTGTGATTGGAATATGAGTCAATTTTAAGGAAATTACCAAGGGTAAGTGAAGTCACCACCAATCATTGGGTTTTTTCTAAGGTGTGATTGGTCACCTGACTCTATTTGATTTTATTATCGATCCTAAGCTAAGAAAAATGTCATTTTTCCTAATCTAATATAGATGGGTAAAAAATCTTGATACTTATGTTCGGAAGTCTGGTTACGTGTGGGGAAGGTGTTAGGCACCCCACAATGCCTGTCGGTAAAGGGAGGAGAGAAAGAAAAGAAAAAGAAAGCATGAGTGGAAAGCAGAGATAAAAAGAAAAAGAAAAATGACAAAGATGATGTAAGGAGTCTCGATGGGTTGAAAACCGAAAGGCAAAAATTAGGGATTATACCTGAAGAAGGAGGGGGCTCCACGCAAAGAAATTTGCTTCCTTCCTATGAAATACATCCAAGCCAATAAGAGTTTCAGCAAAGATCATGCCCGTAGGGTTTCCACTCCTCAGATCACTAACCACCAAGCACATTCTTCGATCTATGTAAGCCGTCTCTTGTACCAAGAAGTATCTTGCAAGGACACAAAAATAGAAAGCATTAAGATAGTAGGAATATGGTCCATCGGTCACAGGAACAGTTAGCCGGGAGAAGTATGCAAAAATTGAACGAATATCCAACTTGTCAAACATACACCAATGTTGTGCCATTGTCGACGCCTCGCGGCTGCTCGACCACCCATTGTGGCGACGCTCGTGTGCTTTCTCGGTGTGAGAAATATGGAGGTGTGTCGTACCTTGGGTGTGTGATTGGAATATGAGTCAATTTTAAGGAAATTACCAAGGGTAAGTGAAGTCGCCACCAATCATTGGGCAAAATTTGCAAAACAGTGAAAATTCTGAAAAATTTTAGCTGGATAGCACGCGTTCAAACTTATTTAGTTAGTTAGACTGTTTTTGAAAGTCGAGTTTGGCAAACTCGACTTTGGGCTGGAATACAGACACAATAGTGACGTTTTTTTTAGTGGCGTTTGTCAAAAACGCCACTATAGGTTTCCTATAGTGGCGTTTTCTATAAATGCTGCTATAGCCACTATAAAAACGCCACTATATTATTCGTTTTCCAGCCCAAAGTCGAGTTTGGCAAACTCGACTTTCAAAAACAGTCTAACTTACTAAATAACTTTGAACACATGCCACGCACCTAATTTTTTCCCAAAAATAGTCTGTTTGGCAATTTTTTCCCCAATCATTGGGTTTTTTCTAAGGTGTGATTGGTCACCTGACTTTATTTGATTTTATTATCGATGCTAAGCTAAGAAAAAGGTCATTTTTCCTAATCTAATATAGATGGGTAAAAAATCTTGATTCTTATGTTCGAAAGTCTGGTTACTTGTGGGGAAGGTGTTAGGCACCCCACAATGCCTGTTCGTAGACTTCATTTTGGTAAAATCATAATTTTTGGACATTGGCAGTTGAAAACAACCTATTGGCATTAGCTTTTGAGGCTTTAAGTGAATTGGGCTTTGAGGTTTGGATTCGGAAAGGGTATGGTCTCGATCGATGCTTTCCAAGTGTGTTTGGAATCGATGCCAAATTTCTACAGCGAAAATTTGGTAGCATTTCGCCTTATATTCGTGGCAAAAATCCGGCAGCGCTTTGCCTCAAATGCGTCATAGCACACCAAACGCTATTCTCACCAAGCTTTCAACGTGAGAATACAGCAATGAGGATGCCCCATTTTCACAGCGAAAATCCAGCAAAGTTTCACGTTTGGTGCTCTATGGTGCATTGGTAGGGTTTTGTGTCGATGTATACAGCACGTGCCAATGTGCTCGTGCTAGGACAAGTTAGAGCCCCTCAAAGCATTAAACACGTTGCTACGGACGCATACACGGGGAAGCATTAAACACGTTGCCCGGGCAAGAAAATTCCGAAAAAAATAGTAAAAAAATTCAAAAGATTATAAAACCTCTTCCCGGCTTTATTTTTAGCCAAAACGGGATGAGATATTCCGAAAAAGAGAAAACAAAATTTTAGTCCTGAATTCCGTTCTTACACGACCCGGGCAAGAAAATTCCGAAAAAAATACTAAAAAAATTCAAAAAATTATAAAACCTATTCCCGGCATTATTTCTAGCCAAAACGGGATGAGATAGGCCAAAAAAGTGAAAAAAAAATTTTACACCCGAATTCCGTTTTTACTCGACCCAGGCAAGAGAATTCTGAAAAAAATAGTAAAAAAATTCAAAAAATTATTAAACCTCTTCCCAACATTATTTTTAGCCAAAACGGGATGAGATAGTTCGAAAAAGAGAAAAAAAAAATTATAGTCCCCAATTCCGTTCATACTCGACTCGAACAAAAAAATTCTGGAAAAAATAATAAAAAAATTCAAAAAATGATAAAACCTCTTCCTGGTGTTATTTTTACCAAAACGGGATGAGAAAGACCGAAAAAGAGAGAAAAAAATTTTAGTCCCGAATTCCGTTCAGATTCGACCCGAGAAAGAAAATTTCGAAAAAAATAGTAAAAAAATTCAAAAAATTATAAAACCTCTTCCTGGCATTATTTCTAGCTAAAACGGGATGTGATAGGCCAAAAAAGTGAAAACAAAATTTCAGTCCCGAATTCCGTTCTTACACGACCCGGGCAAGAAAATTCCGAAAAAAAAGTAAAAAAATTCAAAAAATTATAAAACCTCTTCCCGGCATTATTTCTAGCCACAACGGGATGAGATAGGCCGAAAAAGTGAAAACAAAATTTTAGTCCCGAATTCTGTTCTTACACGACCCGGGCAAGAAAATTCCGAAAAAAAAGTAAAAAAATTCAAAAAATTATAACTACTCTTCCTGACATTATTTCTAGCCAAAACGAGATGAGATAGGCCAAAAAATTGAAAGCAAAATTTTAGTCCCGAATTCCGTTCATACTCGACCCGGGCATGAAAATTCCGAAAAAAATAGTAAAAAAATTCAAAAACCTCTACCCGACATTATTTTTAGCCAAAACGAGATTAGATAGGCCGAAATAGAAAAAAAACAAATTTTAGTCCCTAATTCCGTTCATACTTGACCCGGGCAAGAAAATTCCGGAAGAAATAGTTAAAAAATTCAAAAAATTATTAAACCTCTTCCCGGCATTATTTTTAGCCAAAACGGGATGAGATAGGCCAAAAAAGTGAAAATAAAATTTTAGTCCCGAATTCCGTTCATAGCCGACCCGGGCGAGAAAATTCTGAAAAAAATAGTAAAAAAATTCAAAAAATTAGAAACCTTTTTCCCGGCATTGTTTCTAGCCAAAACGGGGTGATATGGGCCGAAAAAGTGAAAACAAAATTTGAGTCCCGAATTCCGTTCATACTCGACCCGGACAAGAAAATTCAGGAAAAAATAATAAAAAAATTCAAAAAATAATAAAACCTCTTCCCGGTGTTATTTTTAGCCAAAACGGGATGAGAATGACCGAAAAAGAGAGAAAAAAATTTTAGTCCCGAATTTCGTTCAGATTCGACCCGAGAAAGAAAATTCTGAAAAAAATAGTAAAAAAATTCAAAAATTATAAAACCACTTCTTGGCATTATTTCTAGCCAAAACGGGATGTAATAGGCCGAAAAAGTGAAAACAAAATTTTAGTCCCAAATTCCGTTTTTACACGAACCGGGCAAGAAAATTCCGAAAAAAATAGTAAAAAAATTCAAAAAATTATAAAACCTCTTCCCGGCATTATTTCTAGACACAACGGGATGAGATAGGCCGAAAAAGTGAAAATAAAATTTTAGTCCCGAATTCCGTTCTTACACGACCCGGGCTAGAAAATTCCGAAAAAATAGTAAAAAAATTCAAAAAATTATAAATACTCTTCCTGGCATTATTTCTAGCCAAAATGAGATGAGATAGGCCAAAAAATTAAAAGCAAAATTTTAGCCCTGAATTCCGTTCATACTCGACCCGGGCATGAAAATTTTGAAAAAAATTGTAAAAAAATTCAAAAAATTAAAAAACCTCTACCTGGCATTATTTTTAGCCAAAACGGGATTAGATAGGCCAAAATAGAGAAAAAAAAAATTAGTCCCTAATTCTGTTCATACTTGACCCGGGCAAGAAAATTCCGGAAAAAATAGTAAAAAAATTCAAAAAATTATAAAACATCTTCCCGGTAATATTTTTTGCCAAAACGGGATGAGATTGGCCGAAAAAGAGAAAACAAAATTTTAGTCCCGAATTCCGTTCATACTCGACACGCAAGAAAATTCCGAAAAAAATAGTAAAAAAATTCAAAAAATTATAAAACCTCTTCCGGGCTTTATTTTTAGCCAAAACGGGATGAGATAGGTCGAAAAAGAGAAAACAAAATTTCAGTCCCAAATTCCGTTCTTACACGACCCGGGCAAGAAAATTCCGAAAAAAATTCTAAAAATTATAAAACCTATTCCCGGCATTATTTCTAGCCAAAACGGGATGAGATAGGCCAAAAAAGTGAAAAAAAAAAAATTTTAGACCCGAATTCCGTTTTTACTCGACCCGGGCAAGAAAATTCATAGAAAAATAGTAAAAAAATTCAAAAAATTATTAAACCTCTTTCCAACATTATTTTTAGCCAAAACGGGATGAGATTGTTCGAAAAAGTGAAAACAAAATTTTAGTCCCGAATTCCGTTCATACTCGACCCGGAAAAGAAAATTCCGAAAAAAATAGTAAAAAAATTCAAAAAATTATAAAACCTCTTCCCGGCTTTATTTTTAGCAAAAACGGGATGAGATATTCCGAAAAAGAGAAAACAAAATTTTAGTCCCGACTTCCGTTCTTACACAACCCGGGCAAGAAAATTCCGAAAAAAATACTAAAAAAATTCAAAAAATTATAAAACCTATTCCCGGCATTATTTCTAGCCAAAACGGGATGAGATAGGCCAAAAAAGTAAAAAAAAAAAAATTTAGACCCGAATTTCGTTTTTACTCGACCCGGGCAAGAAAATTCTGAAAAAAATAGTAAAAAAATTCAAAAAGTTATTAAACCTCTTCCCAGCATTATTTTTAGCCAAAACGGGATGAGATAGTTCGAAAAAGAGAAAAAAAAAATTATAGTCCCTAATTCCGTTTATACTCGACCCGGACAAGAAAATTCCGGAAAAAATAATAAAAAAATTCAAAAAATAATAAAACCTCTTCCCGGCGTTATTATTACCAAAACGGGATGAGAAAGACCGAAAAAGAGAGAAAAAAATTTTAGTCCCGAATTCCGTTCAGACTCGACCCGAGAAAGAAAAATCCGAAAAAAATAGGAAAAAAATTCAAAAAATTATAAAACCTATTCCCGGCATAATTTCTAGCTAAAACGGGATGAGATAGGCCAAAAAAGTGAAACCAAAATTTAGACCCAAATTCCGTTCTTACTCGACCCAAGCAAGAAAATTCCGAAAAAAATAGTAAAAAAATTCAAAAAATTATAAAACCTCTTCCGGGCTTTATTTTTAGCCAAAACGGGATGAGATAGGCCGAAAAAGAGAAAACAAAATTTCAGTCCCAAATTCCGTTCTTACACGACCCGGGCAAGAAAATTCCGAAAAAAATTCTAAAAATTATAAAACCTATTCCCGGCATTATTTCTAGCCAAAACGGGATGAGATAGGCCAAAAAAGTGAAAAAAAAAAAATTTTAGACCCGAATTCCGTTTTTACTCGACCCGGGCAAGAAAATTCATAGAAAAATAGTAAAAAAATTCAAAAAATTATTAAACCTCTTTCCAACATTATTTTTAGCCAAAACGGGATGAGATTGTTCGAAAAAGTGAAAACAAAATTTTAGTCCCGAATTCCGTTCATACTCGACCCGGAAAAGAAAATTCCGAAAAAAATAGTAAAAAAATTCAAAAAATTATAAAACCTCTTCCCGGCTTTATTTTTAGCAAAAACGGGATGAGATATTCCGAAAAAGAGAAAACAAAATTTTAGTCCCGACTTCCGTTCTTACACAACCCGGGCAAGAAAATTCCGAAAAAAATACTAAAAAAATTCAAAAAATTATAAAACCTATTCCCGGCATTATTTCTAGCCAAAACGGGATGAGATAGGCCAAAAAAGTGAAAAAAAAAAATTTAGACCCGAATTTCGTTTTTACTCGACCCGGGCAAGAAAATTCTGAAAAAAATAGTAAAAAAATTCAAAAAGTTATTAAACCTCTTCCCAGCATTATTTTTAGCCAAAACGGGATGAGATAGTTCGAAAAAGAGAAAAAAAAAAATTATAGTCCCTAATTCCGTTTATACTCGACCCGGACAAGAAAATTCCGGAAAAAATAATAAAAAAATTCAAAAAATAATAAAACCTCTTCCCGGCGTTATTATTACCAAAACGGGATGAGAAAGACCGAAAAAGAGAGAAAAAAATTTTAGTCCCGAATTCCGTTCAGACTCGACCCGAGAAAGAAAAATCCGAAAAAAATAGGAAAAAAATTCAAAAAATTATAAAACCTATTCCCGGCATTATTTATAGCTAAAACGGGATGAGATAGGCCAAAAAAGTGAAACCAAAATTTAGACCCAAATTCCGTTCTTACTCGACCCAAGCAAGAAAATTCCGAAAAAAATAGTAAAAAAATTGAAAAAATTATAAAACCTATTCCCGGCATTATTTCTAGCCAAAATAGGATGAGATAGGCCAAAAAAGTGAAAAAAAAAATTTTACACCCGAATTCCGTTTTTACTCGACCCGGGCAAGAGAATTCTGAAAAAAATAGTAAAAAAATTCAAGAAATTATTAAACCTCTTCCCAACATTATTTTTAGCCAAAACGGGATGAGATAGTTCGAAAAAGAGAAAAAAAAAATTATAGTCCCCAATTCCGTTCATACTCGACTCGGACAAAAAAATTCTGGAAAAAATAATAAAAAAATTCAAAAAATGATAAAACCTCTTCCTGGTGTTATTTTTACCAAAACGGGATGAGAAAGACCGAAAAAGAGAGAAAAAAATTTTAGTCCCGAATTCCGTTCAGATTCGACCCGAGAAAGAAAATTTCGAAAAAAATAGTAAAAAAATTCAAAAAATTATAAAACCTCTTCCTGGCATTATTTCTAGCTAAAACGGGATGTGATAGGCTGAAAAAGTGAAAACAAAATTTTAGTCCCGAATTCCGTTTTTACACGACCCGGGCAAGAAAATTCCGAAAAAAATAGTAAAAAAATTCAAAAAATTATAAAACCTCTTCCCGGCATTATTTCTAGCCACAACGGGATGAGATAGGACGAAAAAGTAAAAACAAAATTTTAGTCCCGAATTCCGTTCTTACACGAACCGGGCAAGAAAATTCCGATAAAATAGTAAAAAAATTCAAAAAATTATAAAAACTCTTCCTGCCATTATTTCTAGCCAAAACGAGATGAGATAGGCCAAAAAATTGAATGCAAAATTTTAGTCCCGAATTCCGTTCATACTTGACCCGGGCATGAAAATTTCGAAAAAAAATAGTAAAAAAATTCGAAAAATTATAAAACGTCTTCCCAGTAATATTTTTTGCCAAAACGGGATGAGATAGGCCAAAAAAGTGAAAACTAAATTTTAGTCCCGAATTCCGTTCATACTCGACACGGACAACAAAATTCCGGAAAAAATAATAAAAAAATTCAAAAAATACTAAAACCTCTTTCCGGCATTATTTTTAGCCAAAACGGGATTGGATAGGCCGAAATAGAGAAAAAAAAAATTTAGTCCCTAATTCCGTTCATACTTGACCGGGGCAAGAAAATTCCGGAAAAAATAGTAAAAAAATTCAAAAAATTATAAAACATATTCCCGGTAATATTTTTTGCCAAAACGGGATGAGATTGGCCATAAAAGAGAAAACAAAATTTTAGTCCCGAATTCCGTTCATACTTGACACGGGCAAGAAAATTCCGAAAAAAATAGTAAAAAAATTCAAAAAATTATAAAACCTCTTCCTCGCTTTATTTTTAGCCAAAACGGGATGAGATAGGCCGAAAAAGAGAAAACAAAATTTCAATCACAAATTCCGTTCATACTCGACCCGGGCTAGAAAATTCCGAAAAAAATAGTAAAAAAATTCAAAAAATTATAAAACCTCTTCCCGGCTTTATTTTTAGCCAAAACGGGATGAGATCGGTCGAAAAAGAGAAAACAAAATTTTAGTCCCAAATTCCGTTCTTACACGACCCGGGCAAGAAAATTCGAAAAAAAATAGTAAAAAAATTCAAAAAATTATAAAACCTATTCCCGGCATTATTTCTAGCCAAAACGAGATGAGATAGGCCAAAAAATTGATAGCAAAATTTTAGTCCCGAATTCCGTTCATACTCGACCCGGGCATGAAAATTCCGAAAAAAATTGTAGAAAAATTCAAAAAATTAAAAAACCTCCACCCAGCATTATTTTTAGCCAAAACGGGATTAGATAGGCCGAAATAGAGAAAAAAAAAAAATTTAGTCCCTAATTCCGTTCATACTTGACCCGGGCAAGAAAATTCCAGAAAAAATAGTAAAAAAATTCAAAAAATTATAAAACGTCTTCCCGGTAATATTTTTTGCCAAAACGGGATGAGATTGGCCGAAAAAGAGCAAACAAAATTTTAGTCCCAAATTCCGTTCATGCTCGACCCAGGCAAGAAAATTCCGAAAAAAACAGTAAAAAAATTCAGAAATTATAAAACCACTTCTTGGAATTATTTCTAGCCAAAACGGGATGTGATAGGACGAAAAAGTAAAAACAAAATTTTAGTCCCGAATTCCGTTCTTAGACGACCCGGGCAAGAAAATTCCGATAAAACAGTAAAAAAATTCAAAAAATTATAAAAACTCTTCCTGGCATTATTTCTAGCCAAAACGAGATGAGATAGGCCAAAAAATTGAATGCAAAATTTTAGTCCCGAATTCCGTTCATACTCGACCCGAGCATGAAAATTCCAAAAAAAATAGTAAAAAAATTCGAAAAATTATAAAACGTCTTCCCGGTAATATTTTTTGCCAAAACGGGATGAGATAGGCCAAAAAAGTGAAAACTAAATTTTAGTCCTGAATTCCGTTCATACTCGACACGGGCAAGAAAATTCCGAAAAAATAGTAAAAAAATTCAAAAAATTATAAAACCTCTTCCTTTCTTTATTTTTAGCCAAAACGGGATGAGATAGGCCGAAAAAGAGAAAACAAAATTTCAGTCCCAAATTCCATTCATCCTCGACCCGGGCTAGAAAATTCCGAAAAAAAATAGTAAAAAAATTCAAAAAATTATAAAACCTATTCCCGGTAATATTTTTTGCCAAAACGGGATGAGATTGGCCGAAAAAGAGAAAACAAAATTTTAGTCCCGAATTCCGTTCATACTCGACACGGGCAAGAAAATTCCGAAAAAAATAGTAAAAAAATTCAAAAAATTATAAAACCTCTTCCTTTCTTTATTTTTAGCCAAAACGGGATGAGATAGGCCGAAAAAGAGAAAACAAAATTTCAGTCCCAAATTCCGTTCATCCTCGACCCGGGCTAGAAAATTCCGAAAGAAATAGTAAAAAAATTCAAAAAATTATAAAACCTATTCCCGTCTTTATTTTTAGCCAAAACGGGATGGGATCGGTCAAAAAAGAGAAAACAAAATTTTAGTCCCGAATTCCGTTCTTACACGACCCGGGCAAGAAAATTCGAAAAAAAATAGTAAAAAATTCAAAAAATTATAAAACCTATTCCCAGCATTATTTCTAGCGAAAACGGGATGAGATAGGCCAAAAAAGTGAAAAAAAAAAATTTGAGACCCGAATTCCGTTTTTACTCGACCCCGGCAAGAAAATTCTGAAAAAAATAGTAAAAAAATTCAAAAAATTATTAAACCTCTTCCCAACATTATTTTTAGCCAAAACGGGATGAGATAGTTCGAAAAAGAGAAAAAAAATATATAGTTCCTAATTCCGTTCATACTCGACCCGGAATAAAAAATTCTGGAAAAAATAATAAAAAAATCAAAAAAATGATAAAACCTCTTCCCGGTGTTATTTTTACCAAAACTGGATGAGAAAGACCGAAAAAGAGAGAAAAAAATTTTAGTCCCGAATTCCGTTCAGACTCGACCCGAGAAAGAAAATTCCGAAAAAAATAGTAAAAAAATTCAAAAAATTATAAAACCTCTTCCTGGCTTTATTTTTAGCCAAAACAGGATGGGATAGGCCGAAAAAGAGAAAACAAAATTTAAGTCCCAAATTCCGTTCATACTCGACCCGGGTAGAAAATTCCGAAAAAAATAGTAAAAAAATTCAAAAAATTATAAAACCTCTTCCCGGCTTTATTTTTAGCCAAAACGGGATGAGATCGGTCGAAAAAGAGAAAACAAAATTTTAGTCCCGAATTCCGTTCTTACACGACACGGGCAAGAAAATTCGAAAAAAATTAGTAAAAAAATTCAAAAAATTATAAAACCTATTCCCGGCAATATTTCTAGCGAAAACGGGATGAGATAGGCCAAAAAAGTGAAAAAAAAAAAAAAAAAAAAAATTTAGACCCGAATTCCGTTTTTACACGACCCGGGCAAGAAAATTATGAAAAAAATTGTAAAAAAATTCAAAAAATTATTAAACCTCTTCCCAACATTGTTTTTAGCCAAAACGGGATGTGATAGTTCGAAAAAGAGAAAAAAAAAATTATAGTCCCTAATTCCGTTCATACTCGACCCGGACAAAAAAATTCTGGAAAAAATAATAAAAAAATTCAAAAAATGATAAAACCTCTTCCCGGTGTTATTTTTACCAAAACGGGATGAGAAAGACCAAAAAAGAGAAAAAAAAATTTTAGTCCCGAATTCCGTTCAGACTCGACCCGAGAAAGAAAATTCCGAAAAAAATAGTAAAAAATTTCAAAAAATTATAAAACCTCTTCCTGGCATTATTTCTAGCTAAAACGGGATGTGATAGGCTGAAAAAGTGAAAACAAAATTTTAGTCCCAAATTCCGTTCTTACACGACCCGGGCAAGAAAATTCCGAAAAAAAAGTAAAAAAATTCAAAAAATTATAACTACTCTTCCCGGCATTATTTCTAGACACAACGGGATGAGATAGGCCGAAAAAGTGAAAACAAAATTTTAGTCCCGAATTCCGTTCTTACACGACCCGGGCTAGAAAATTCCGAAAAAATAGTAAAAAAATTCAAAAAATTATAAATACTCTTCCTGGCATTATTTCTAGCCAAAACGAGATGAGATATGCCAAAAAATTGAAAGCAAAATTTTAGTCCCGAATTCCGTTCAAACTCGACCCGGGCATGAAAATTTCGAAAAAAATAGTAAAAAAATTCAAAAAATAAAAAAACCTCTACCCGGCATTATTTTTAGCCAAAATGGGATTAGATAGGCCGAAATAGAGAAAAAAAAAATTTAGTCCCCAATTCAATTCATACTTGACTCGGGCAAGAAAATTCCGGAAGAAATAGTAAAAAAACTCAAAAAAATATTAAACCCCTTCTCGGCATTATTTTTAGCCAAAACGGAATGAGATAGGCGAAAAAAGTGAAAACAAAATTTTAGTCCTGAATTCCGTTCATGGCCGACCCGGGCGAGAAAATTCTGAAAAAAATAGTAAAAAAATTCAAAAAATTAGAAACCTTTTTCCCAGCATAGTTTCTAGCCAAAATGGGGTGATATAGGCCGAAAAAGTGAAAACAAAATTTGAGTCCCGAATTCCGTTCATACTCGACCCGGACAAGAAAATTCAGGAAAAAATAATAAAAAAATTCAAAAAATAATAAAACCTCTTCCCAGCGTTATTTTTAGCCAAAACGGGATGAGAATGACCGAAAAAGAGAGAAAAAAATTTTAGTCCTGAATTCCGTTCAGATTCGACCTGAGAAAGAAAATTCTGAAAAAAATAGTAAAAAAATTCAAAAATTATAAAACCACTTCTTGGCATTATTTCTAGCCAAAACGGGATGTGATAGGCCGAAAAAGTGAAAACAAAATTTTAGTCCCAAATTCCGTTTTTACACGAACCGGGCAAGAAAATTCCGAAAAAAATAGTAAAAAAATTCAAAAAATTATAAAACCTCTTCCCGGCATTATTTCTAGACATAACGGGATGAGGTAGGCCGAAAAAGTGAAAACAAAATTTTAGTCCCAAATTCCGTTTTTACACGAACCGGGCAAGAAAATTCCGAAAAAAAAGTAAAAAAATTCAAAAAATTATAACTACTCTTCCTGGCATTATTTCTAGCCAAAACGAGATGAGATATGCCAAAAAATTGAAAGCAAAATTTTAGTCCCGAATTCCGTTCAGACTCGACCCGGGCATGAAAATTTCGAAAAAAATAGCAAAAAAATTCAAAAAATTAAAAAACCTCTACCCGGCATTATTTTTAGCCAAAACGGGATTAGATAGGCCGAAATAGAGAAAAAAAAAATTTAGTCCCCAATTCTGTTCAAACTTGACCCGGGCAAGAAAATTCCGGATGAAATAGTAAAAAAATTCAAAAAATTATTAAACCTCTTCTCGGCATTATTTTTAGCCAAAACGGAATGGGATAGGCGAAAAAAGTGAAAACAAAATTTTAGTCCCGAATTCCGTTCATAGCCGACCCGGGCGAGAAAATTCCGAAAAAAATAGTAAAAAAATTCAAAAAATTAGAAACCTTTTTCCCAACATAGTTTATAGCCAAAATGGGGTGATATAGGCCGAAAAAGTGAAAACAAAATTTGAGTCCCGAATTCCGTTCATACTCGACCCGGACAAGAAAATTCAGGAAAAAATAATAAAAAAATTCAAAAAATAATAAAACCTCTTCCCGGCGTTATTTTTAGCCAAAACGGGATGAGAATGACCGAAAAAGAGAGAAAAAAATTTTAGTCCCGAATTCCGTTCAGATTCGACCCGAGAAAGAAAATTCTGAAAAAAATAGTAAAAAAATTCAAAAATTATAAAACCCCTTCTTGGCATTATTTCTAGCCAAAACGGGATGTGATAGGCCGAAAAAGTGAAAACAAAATTTTAGTCCCAAATTCCGTTTTTACACGAACCGGGCAAGAAAATTCCGAAAAAAATAGTAAAAAAATTCAAAAAATTATAAAACCTCTTCCCAGCATTATTTCTAGACACAACGAGATGAGGTAGGCCGAAAAAGTGAAAACAAAATTTTAGTCCCGAATTCCGTTCTTACACGACCCGGGCAAGAAAATTCAGAAAAAAAATAGTAAAAAAATTCAAAAAATTATAAAACGTCATCCCGGTAATATTTTTTGCCAAAACGGGGTGAGATTGGCCGAAAAAGAGAAAATGAAATTTTAGTCCCAAATTCCGTTCATACTCGACCCGGGCAAGAAAATTCCGAAAAAAACAGTAAAAAAATTTAAAAAATTATAAAACCTCTTCCCAGCTATATTTTTAGCCAAAACGGGATGAGATAGGCCGAAAAAGAGAAAACAAAATTTCAGTCCCGAATTCCGTTCATACTCGACCCGGGTAAGAAAATTCCGAAAAAAATAGAAAAAAAATTCAAAAAATTATAAAACCTCTTCCCGGCTTTATTTTTAGCCGAAACGGGATGAGAATGACCGAAAAAGGGAGAAAAAAATTTTAGTCCCGAATTCCGTTCAGACTCGACCCGAGAAAGAAAATTCTGATAAAAATTGTAAAAAAATTCAGAAATTATAAAACCACTTCTTGGCATTATTTCTAGCCAAAACGGGATGTGATAGGGCGAAAAAGTGAAAACAAAATTTTAGTCTCGAATTCCGTTTTTACACGATCCGGGAAAGAAAATTCCGAAAAAATTAGTAAAAAAATTGAAAAAATTGTAAAACCTCTTCCCGGCATTATTTCTAGCCACAACGGGAAGACATAGGCCGAAAAAGTGAAAACAAAATTTTAGTCCCGAATTCCGTTCTTACACGACCCTGGCAAGAAAATTCCAAAAAAATAGTATAAAAATTCAAAAAATTATAAATACTCTTCCTGGCATTATTTATAGCCAAAACGAGATGAGATAGGCCAAAAAATTGATAGCAAAATTTTAGTCCCGAATTCCGTTCATACTCGACCCGGGCATGAAAATTCCGAAAAAAATTGTAGAAAAATTCAAAAAATTAAAAAACCTCTAGCCGGCATTATTTTTAGCCAAAACGAGATTAGATAGGCCGAAATAGAGAAAAAAAAAATTTAGTCCCAAATTCCGTTCATACTTGATCCGGGCAAGAAAATTCCCGAAAGAGTAGTAAAAAAATTCAAAAAATTATAAAACATCTTCCCGGTAATATTTTTTGCCAAAACGAGATGAGATTTGCCGAAAAAGAGCAAACAAAATTTTAGTCCCGAATTCCATTCTTACACGACCCCGGCAAGAAAATTCTGAAAAAATAGTAAAAAAATTCAAAAAATTATAAAACCTCTTCCCGGCTTTATCTTTAGCCAAAACGGGATGAGATCGGCCGAAAAAGAGAAAACAAAATTTTAGTCCCGAATTCCGTTCTTACACGACCCGGGCAAGAAAATTCCGAAAAAAAATAGTAAAAAAATTCAAAAAATTATAAAACCTATTCCCGGCATTATTTCTAGCCAAAAAGGGATGAGATAGCCCAAAAAAGTGAAAAAAAAATTTAAGACCCGAATTCCGTTTTTACTCGACCCGGGCAAGAAAATTCTGATAAAAATAGTAAAAAAATTCAAAAAGTTATTAAACCTCTTCCCAACATTATTTTTAGCCAAAACGGGATGAGATAGTTCAAAAAAGAGAAAAAAAAAAAAATTATACTCCCTAATTCCGTTCATACTCAACCCGGACAAAAAAATTCTGGAAAAAATAATAAAAAAATTCAAAAAATGATAAAACCTCTTCCCGGTGTTATTTTTACCAAAACGGGATGAGAAAGACCGAAAAAGAGAGAAAAAAATTTTAGTCCCGAATTCCGTTCAGACTCGATCTGAGAAAGAAAATTCCGAAAAAAATAGTAAAAAATTTCAAAAAATTATAAAACCTCTTCCTAGTATTATTTTTAGCTAAAACGAGATGTGATAGGCCGAAAAAGTGAAAACAAATTTTTAGTCCCGAATTCCGTTCTTACACGACCCGGGCAAGAAAATTCCAAAAAAAAATTCAAAAAATTCAAAAAATTATAAAACCTCTTCCCGGCATTATTTCTGGCCACAACGAGATGAGATAGGCCGAAAAAGTGAAAACAAAATTTTAGTCCCGAATTCCGTTCTTACACGACCCGGGCAAGAAAATTCCGAAAAAAAAGAAAAAAAATTCAAAAAATTATAACTACTCTTCCTGGCATTATTTCTAGCCAAAACGAGATGAGATATGCCAAAAAATTGAAAGCAAAATTTTAGTCCCGAATTCCGTTCATACTCGACCCGGGCATGAAAATTCCGAACAAAATAGTAAAAAAATTCAAAAACCTCTACCCGGCATTATTTTTAGCCAAAACGAGATTAGATAGGCCGAAATACAGAAGAAAAAAAATTTTAGTCCCCAATTCCGTTCATACTTGACCCGGGCAAGAAAATTCCGGAAGAAATAGTAAAAAAATTCAAAAAATTATTAAACCTCTTCCCGGCATTATTTTTAGCCAAAACGGGATGAGATAGGCCAAAAAAGTGAAAACAAAATTTTAGTCCCGAATTCCGTTCATAGCCGACCTGGGCAAGAAAATTCCGAAAAAAGCAGTAAAAAAATTCAAAAAATTAGAATCCTTTTTCCCAGCATAGTTTCTAGCCAAAACGGGGTGATATAGGCCGAAAAAGTGAAAACAAAATTTGAGTCCCGAATTCCGTTCATACTCGACCCGGACAAGAAAATTCAGGAAAAAATAATAAAAAAATTCAAAAAATAATAAAACCTCTTCCCGGCATAATTTTTAGCCAAAACGGGATGAGAATGACCGAAAAAGAGAGAAAACAATTTTAGTCCCGAATTCCGTTCAGACTCGACCCGAGAAAGAAAATTCTGAAAAAAATAGTAAAAAAATTCAGAAATTATAAAACCACTTCTTGGCATTATTTCTAGCCAAAACGGGATGTGATAGGCCGAGAAAGTGAAAACAAAATTTTAGTCCCGAATTCCGTTCTTACACGACCCGGGAAAGAAAATTCCGAAAAAAATAGTAAAAAAATTGTAAAACCTCTTCCCGGCATTATTTCTAGCCACAACGGGAAGACATAGGCCGAAAAAGTGAAAACAAAATTTTAGTCCCGAATTCCGTTCTTACACGACCCTGGCAAGAAAATTCCAAAAAAATAGTAAAAAAATTCAAAAAATTATAAATACTCTTCCTGGCATTATTTCTAGCCAAAACGAGATGAGATAGGCCAAAAAATTGAAAGCAAAATTTTAGTCCCGAATTCCGTTCAAACTCGACCCGGGCATGAAAATTCCGAAAAAAATTGTAGAAAAATTCAAAAAATTAAAAAACCTCTACCCGGCATTATTTTTAGCCAAAACGGGATTAGATAGGCCGAAATAGAGAAAAAAAAAATTTAGTCTTTAATTCCGTTCATACTTGACCCGGGCAAGAAAATTCCGGAAAAAATAGTAAAAAAATTCAAAAAATTATAAAACGTCTTCCTGGTAATATTTTTTGCCAAAACGGGATGAGATTTGCTGAAAAAGAGCAAACAAAATTTTAGTCCCGAATTCCGCTCTTACACGACCCCGGCAAGAAAATTCCGAAAAAATAGTAAAAAAATTCAAAAAGTTATTAAACCTCTTCCCAACATTATTTTTAGCCAAAACGGGATGAGATAGTTGAGGAAAAAAAAATTATAATCCCTAATTCCGTTCAAACTCGACCCGGACAAAAAAATTCTGGAAAAAATAATAAAAAAATTCAAAAAATGATAAAACCTCTTCCCGGTGTTATTTTTACCAAAACGGGATGAGAAAGACCGAAAAAGAGAGAAAAAAATTTTAGTCCCGAATTCCGTTCAGACTCGACCCGGGAAAGGAAATTCCGAAAAAAATAGTAAAAAATTTCAAAAAATTATAAAACCTCTTCCTAGCATTATTTCTAGCTAAAAGGGGATGTGATAGGCCGAAAAAGTGAAAACAAATTTTTAGTCCCGAATTCCGTACTTACACGACCCAGGCAAGAAAATTCCAAAAAAAAATTCAAAAAATTCAAAAAATTATAAAACCTCTTCCCGGCATTATTTCTAGCCACAACGGGATGAGATAGGCCGAAAAAGTGAAAACAAAATTTTAGTCCCGAATTCCGTTCTTACACGACCCGGGCAAGAAAATTCCGAAAAAAAAGTAAATAAATATAAAAAATTATAACTACTCTTCCTGGCATTATTTCTAGCCAAAATGAGATGAGATATGCCAACAAATTGAAAGCAAAATTTTAGTCCCGAATTCCGTTCATACTCGACCCGGGCATGAAAATTCCGAAAAAAATAGGAAAAAAATTCAAAAAATTAAAAAACCTCTACCCGGCATTATTTTTAGCCAAAACGAGATTAGATAGGCCGAAATAGAGAAGAAAAAAAATTTTAGTCCCCAATTCCGTTCATACTTGACCCGGGCAAGAAAATTCCGGAAGAAATAGTAAAAAAATTCAAAAAATTATTAAACCTCTTCCCGGCATTATTTTTAGACAAAACGGGATGAGATAGGCCAAAAACGTGAAAACAAAATTTTAGTCCCGAATTCCGTTCTTACACGACCCGGGCAAGAAAATTCCGAAAAAAATAGTAAAAAAATTCAAAAAATTATAAAACCTATTCCCGGCATTATTTCATGCCAAAAAGGGATGAGATAGGCCAAAAAAGTGAAAAAAAAAATTTAGACCGGAATTCCGTTTTTACTCGACCCGGGCAAGAAAATTCTGAAAAAAATAGTAAAAAAATTCAAAAAGTTATTAAACCTCTTCCCAACATTATTTTTAGCCAAAACGGGATGAGATAGTTCGAAAAAGAGAAAAAAAAAATTATAATCCCTAATTCTGTTCATACTCGACCCGGACAAAAAAATTCTGGAAAAAATAATAAAAAAATTCAAAAAATGATAAAACCTCTTCCCGGTGTTATTTTTACCAAAACGGGATGAGAAAGACCGAAAAAGAGAGAAAAAAATTTTAGTCCCGAATTCCGTTCAGACTCGACCCGAGAAAGAGAATTCCGAAAAAAATAGTAAAAAATTTCAAAAAATTATAAAACCTCTTCCTGGCATTATTTATTGCTAAAACGGGATGTGATAGGCCGAAAAAGTGAAAACAAATTTTTAGCCCCGAATTCCGTTCTTACACGACCCGGGCAAGAAAATTCCAAAAAAAAAAATTCAAAAAATTCAAAAAATTATAAAACCTCTTCCCGACATTATTTCTAGCCACAACGGGATGAGATAGGCCGAAAAAGTGAAAACAAAATTTTAGTCCCGAATTCCATTCTTACACGACCCGGGCAAGAAAATTCCGAAAAAAAAGTGAAAAAATTCAAAAAATTATAACTACTCTTCCTGGCATTATTTCTAGCCAAAACGAGATGAGATATGCCAAAAAATTGAAAGCAAAATTTTAGTCCCGAATTTCGTTCATACTCGACCCGGGCATGAAAATTCCGAAAAAAATAGTAAAAAAATTCAAAAAATTAAAAAACCTCTGCCCGGCATTATTTTTAGCCAAAACGAGATTAGATAGGCCGAAATAGAGAAGAAAAAAAATTTTAGTCCCCAATTCCGTTCATACTTGACCCGGGCAAGAAAATTCCGGAAGAAATAGTAAAAAAATTCAAAAAATTGTTAAACCTCTTCCCGGCATTATTTTTAGCCAAAACGGGATGAGATAGGCCAAAAAAGCGAAAACAAAATTTTAGTCCCGAATTCCGTTCATAGCCGACCCGGGCGAGAAAATTCCATAAAAAATAGTAAAAAAATTCAAAAAGTTAGAAACCTTTTTCCCAGCATAGTTTCTAGCCAAAACGGGGTGATATAGGCCGAAAAAGTGAAAACAAAATTTGAGTCCCGAATTCCGTTCATACTCGACCCGGACAAGAAAATTCAGGAAAAAATAATAAAAAAATTCATAAAATAATAAAACCTCTTCCTGGCGTAATTTTTAGCCAAAACGGGATGAGAATGACCGAAAAAGGGAGAAAAAAATTTTAGTCCCGAATTCCGTTCAGACTCGACCCGAGAAAGAAAATTCTGATAAAAATTGTAAAAAAATTCAGAAATTATAAAACCACTTCTTGGCATTATTTCTAGCCAAAACGGGATGTGATAGGGTGAAAAAGTGAAAACAAAATTTTAGTCTCGAATTCCGTTTTTACACGACCCGGGAAAGAAAATTCCGAAAAAAATAGTAAAAAAATTGTAAAACCTCTTCCCGGCATTATTTCTAGCCACAACGGGAAGACATAGGCCGAAAAAGTGAAAACAAAATTTTAGTCCCGAATTCCGTTCTTACACGACCCTGGCAAGAAAATTCCAAAAAAATAGTAAAAAAATTCAAAAAATTATAAATACTCTTCCTGGCATTATTTATAGCCAAAACGAGATGAGATAGGCCAAAAGATTGATAGCAAAATTTTAGTCCCGAATTCCGTTCATACTCGACCCGGGCATGAAAATTCCGAAAAAAATTGTAGAAAAATTCAAAAAATTAGAAAACCTCTACCCGGCATTATTTTTAGCCAAAACGGGATTAGATAGGCCGAAATAGAGAAAAAAAAAATTTAGTCCCAAATTCCGTTCATACTTGATCCGGGCAAGAAAATTCCGGAAAGAATAGTAAAAAAATTCAAAAAATTATAAAACATCTTCCCGGTAATATTTTTTGCCAAAACGAGATGAGATTTGTCGAAAAAGAGCAAACAAAATTTTAGTCCCGAATTCCGTTCTTACACGACCCCGGCAAGAAAATTCTGAAAAAATAGTAAAAAAATTCAAAAAATTATAAAACCTCTTCCCGGCTTTATTTTTAGCCAAAACGGGATGAGATCGGCCGAAAAAGAGAAAACAAAATTTTAGTCCCGAATTACGTTCTTACACGACCCGGGCAAGAAAATTCCGAAAAAAAATAGTAAAAAAATTCAAAAAATTATAAAACCTATTCCCGGCATTATTTCTAGCCAAAAAGGGATGAGATAGCCCAAAAAAGTGAAAAAAAAATTTAAGAACCGAATTCCGTTTTTACTCGACCCGGGCAAGAAAATTCTGATAAAAATAGTAAAAAAATTCAAAAAGTTATTAAACCTCTTCCCAACATTATTTTTAGCCAAAACGGGATGAGATAGTTCGAAAAAGAGAAAAAAAAAATTATAATCCCTAATTCCGTTCATACTCGACCCGGACAAAAAAAATCTGGAAAAAATAATAAAAAAATTCAAAAAATGATAAAAACTCTTCCCGGTGTTATTTTTAACAAAACGGGATGAGAAAGACCGAAAAAGAGAGAAAAAAATTTTAGTCCCGAATTCCGTTCAGGCTCGATCTAAGAAAGAAAATTCCGAAAAAAATAGTAAAAAATTTCAAAAAATTATAAAACCTCTTCCTAGTATTATTTCTAGCTAAAACGAGATGTGATAGGCCGAAAAAGTGAAAACAAATTTTTAGTCCCGAATTCCGTTCTTACACGACCCGGGCAAGAAAATTCCAAAAAAAAATTCAAAAAATTCAAAAAATTATAAAACCTCTTCCCGGCATTATTTCTGGCCACAACGAGATGAGATAGGCCGAAAAAGTGAAAACAAAATTTTAGTCCCGAATTCCGTTCTTACACGACCCGGGCAAGAAAATACCGAAAAAAAAGAAAAAAAATTCAAAAAATTATAACTACTCTTCCTGGCATTATTTCTAGCCAAAACGAGATGAGATATGCCAAAAAATTGAAAGCAAAATTTTAGTCCCGAATTCCGTTCATACTCGACCCGGGCATGAAAATTCCGAACAAAATAGTAAAAAAATTCAAAAACCTCTACCCGGCATTATTTTTAGCCAAAACGAGATTAGATAGGCCAAAATAGAGAAGAAAAAAAATTTTAGTCCCCAATTCCGTTCATACTTGACCCGGGCAAGAAAATTCCGGAAGAAATAGTAAAACAATTCAAAAAATTATTAAACCTCTTCCCGGCATTATTTTTAGCCAAAACGGGATGAGATAGGCCAAAAAAGTGAAAACAAAATTTTAGTCCCGAATTCCGTTCATAGCAGACCCGGGCAAGAAAATTCCGAAAAAAACAGTAAAAAAATTCAAAAAATTAGAATCCTTTTTCCCAGCATAGTTTCTAGCCAAAACGGGGTGATATAGGCCGAAAAAGTGAAAACAAAATTTGAGTCCCGAATTCCGTTCATACTCGACCCGGACAAGAAAATTCAGGAAAAAATAATAAAAAAATTCAAAAAATAATAAAACCTCTTCCCGGCATAATTTTTAGCCAAAACGGGATGAGAATGACCGAAAAAGAGAGAAAACAATTTTAGTCCCGAATTCCGTTCAGACTCGACCCGAGAAAGAAAATTCTGAAAAAAATAGTAAAAAAATTCAGAAATTATAAAACCACTTCTTGGCATTATTTCTAGCCAAAACGGGATGTGATAGGCCGAGAAAGTGAAAACAAAATTTTAGTCCCGAATTCCGTTCTTACACGACCCGGGAAAGAAAATTCCGAAAAAAATAGTAAAAAAATTGTAAAACCTCTTCCCGGCATTATTTCTAGCCACAACGGGAAGACATAGGCCGAAAAAGTGAAAACAAAATTTTAGTCCCGAATTCCGTTCTTACACGACCCTGGCAAGAAAATTCCAAAAAAATAGTAAAAAAATTCAAAAAATTATAAATACTCTTCCTGGCATTATTTCTAGCCAAAACGAGATGAGATAGGCCAAAAAATTGAAAGCAAAATTTTAGTCCCGAATTCCGTTCAAACTCGACCCGGGCATGAAAATTCCGAAAAAAATTGTAGAAAAATTCAAAAAATTAAAAAACCTCTACCCGGCATTATTTTTAGCCAAAACGGGATTAGATAGGCCGAAATAGAGAAAAAAAAAATTTAGTCTTTAATTCCGTTCATACTTGACCCGGGCAAGAAAATTCCGGAAAAAATAGTAAAAAAATTCAAAAAATTATAAAACGTCTTCCTGGTAATATTTTTTGCCAAAACGGGATGAGATTTGCTGAAAAAGAGCAAACAAAATTTTAGTCCCGAATTCCGCTCTTACACGACCCCGGCAAGAAAATTCCGAAAAAATAGTAAAAAAATTCAAAAAGTTATTAAACCTCTTCCCAACATTATTTTTAGCCAAAACGGGATGAGATAGTTGAGGAAAAAAAAATTATAATCCCTAATTCCGTTCAAACTCGACCCGGACAAAAAAATTCTGGAAAAAATAATAAAAAAATTCAAAAAATGATAAAACCTCTTCCCGGTGTTATTTTTACCAAAACGGGATGAGAAAGACCGAAAAAGAGAGAAAAAAATTTTAGTCCCGAATTCCGTTCAGACTCGACCCGGGAAAGGAAATTCCGAAAAAAATAGTAAAAAATTTCAAAAAATTATAAAACCTCTTCCTAGCATTATTTCTAGCTAAAAGGGGATGTGATAGGCCGAAAAAGTGAAAACAAATTTTTAGTCCCGAATTCCGTACTTACACGACCCAGGCAAGAAAATTCCAAAAAAAAATTCAAAAAATTCAAAAAATTATAAAACCTCTTCCCGGCATTATTTCTAGCCACAACGGGATGAGATAGGCCGAAAAAGTGAAAACAAAATTTTAGTCCCGAATTCCGTTCTTACACGACCCGGGCAAGAAAATTCCGAAAAAAAAGTAAATAAATATAAAAAATTATAACTACTCTTCCTGGCATTATTTCTAGCCAAAATGAGATGAGATATGCCAACAAATTGAAAGCAAAATTTTAGTCCCGAATTCCGTTCATACTCGACCCGGGCATGAAAATGCCGAAAAAAATAGGAAAAAAATTCAAAAAATTAAAAAACCTCTACCCGGCATTATTTTTAGCCAAAACGAGATTAGATAGGCCGAAATAGAGAAGAAAAAAAATTTTAGTCCCCAATTCCGTTCATACTTGACCCGGGCAAGAAAATTCCGGAAGAAATAGTAAAAAAATTCAAAAAATTATTAAACCTCTTCCCGGCATTATTTTTAGACAAAACGGGATGAGATAGGCCAAAAACGTGAAAACAAAATTTTAGTCCCGAATTCCGTTCTTACACGACCCGGGCAAGAAAATTCCGAAAAAAATAGTAAAAAAATTCAAAAAATTATAAAACCTATTCCCGGCATTATTTCATGCCAAAAAGGGATGAGATAGGCCAAAAAAGTGAAAAAAAAAATTTAGACCGGAATTCCGTTTTTACTCGACCCGGGCAAGAAAATTCTGAAAAAAATAGTAAAAAAATTCAAAAAGTTATTAAACCTCTTCCCAACAATATTTTTAGCCAAAACGGGATGAGATAGTTCGAAAAAGAGAAAGAAAAAATTATAATCCCTAATTCTGTTCATACTCGACCCGGACAAAAAAATTCTGGAAAAAATAATAAAAAAATTCAAAAAATGATAAAACCTCTTCCCGGTGTTATTTTTACCAAAACGGGATGAGAAAGACCGAAAAAGAGAGAAAAAAATTTTAGTCCCGAATTCCGTTCAGACTCGACCCGAGAAAGAAAATTCCGAAAAAAATAGTAAAAAATTTCCAAAAATTATAAAACCTCTTCCTGGCATTATTTATTGCTAAAACGGGATGTGATAGGCCGAAAAAGTGAAAACAAATTTTTAGTCCCGAATTCCGTTCTTACACGACCCGGGCAAGAAAATTCCAAAAAAAAAAATTCAAAAAATTCAAAAAATTATAAAACCTCTTCCCGACATTATTTCTAGCCACAACGGGATGAGATAGGCCGAAAAAGTGAAAACAAAATTTTAGTCCCGAATTCCATTCTTACACGACCCGGGCAAGAAAATTCCGAAAAAAAAGTAAAAAAATTCAAAAAATTATAAACTACTCTTCCTGGCATTATTTCTAGCCAAAACGGGATGAGATAGGCCAAAAAAGCGAAAACAAAATTTTAGTCCCGAATTCCGTTCATAGCCGACCCGGGCGAGAAAATTCCGTAAAAAATAGTAAAAAAATTCAAAAAGTTAGAAACCTTTTTCCCAGCATAGTTTCTAGCCAAAACGGGGTGATATAGGCCGAAAAAGTGAAAACAAAATTTGAGTCCCGAATTCCGTTCATACTCGACCCGGACAAGAAAATTCAGGAAAAAATAATAAAAAAATTCATAAAATAATAAAACCTCTTCCTGGCGTAATTTTTAGCCAAAACGGGATGAGAATGACCGAAAAAGGGAGAAAAAAATTTTAGTCCCGAATTCCGTTCAGACTCGACCCGAGAAAGAAAATTCTGATAAAAATTGTAAAAAAATTCAGAAATTATAAAACCACTTCTTGGCATTATTTCTAGCCAAAACGGGATGTGATAGGGTGAAAAAGTGAAAACAAAATTTTAGTCTCGAATTCCGTTTTTACACGACCCGGGAAAGAAAATTCCGAAAAAAATAGTAAAAAAATTGTAAAACCTCTTCCCGGCATTATTTCTAGCCACAACGGGAAGACATAGGCCGAAAAAGTGAAAACAAAATTTTAGTCCCGAATTCCGTTCTTACACGACCCTGGCAAGAAAATTCCAAAAAAATAGTAAAAAAATTCAAAAAATTATAAATACTCTTCCTGGCATTATTTATAGCCAAAACGAGATGAGATAGGCCAAAAGATTGATAGCAAAATTTTAGTCCCGAATTCCGTTCATACTCGACCCGGGCATGAAAATTCCGAAAAAAATTGTAGAAAAATTCAAAAAATTAGAAAACCTCTACCCGGCATTATTTTTAGCCAAAACGGGATTAGATAGGCCGAAATAGAGAAAAAAAAAATTTAGTCCCAAATTCCGTTCATACTTGATCCGGGCAAGAAAATTCCGGAAAGAATAGTAAAAAAATTCAAAAAATTATAAAACATCTTCCCGGTAATATTTTTTGCCAAAACGAGATGAGATTTGTCGAAAAAGAGCAAACAAAATTTTAGTCCCGAATTCCGTTCTTACACGACCCCGGCAAGAAAATTCTGAAAAAATAGTAAAAAAATTCAAAAAATTATAAAACCTCTTCCCGGCTTTATTTTTAGCCAAAACGGGATGAGATCGGCCGAAAAAGAGAAAACAAAATTTTAGTCCCGAATTACGTTCTTACACGACCCGGGCAAGAAAATTCCGAAAAAAAATAGTAAAAAAATTCAAAAAATTATAAAACCTATTCCCGGCATTATTTCTAGCCAAAAAGGGATGAGATAGCCCAAAAAAGTGAAAAAAAAATTTAAGAACCGAATTCCGTTTTTACTCGACCCGGGCAAGAAAATTCTGATAAAAATAGTAAAAAAATTCAAAAAGTTATTAAACCTCTTCCCAACATTATTTTTAGCCAAAACGGGATGAGATAGTTCGAAAAAGAGAAAAAAAAAATTATAATCCCTAATTCCGTTCATACTCGACCCGGACAAAAAAAATCTGGAAAAAATAATAAAAAAATTCAAAAAATGATAAAAACTCTTCCCGGTGTTATTTTTAACAAAACGGGATGAGAAAGACCGAAAAAGAGAGAAAAAAATTTTAGTCCCGAATTCCGTTCAGGCTCGATCTAAGAAAGAAAATTCCGAAAAAAATAGTAAAAAATTTCAAAAAATTATAAAACCTCTTCCTAGTATTATTTCTAGCTAAAACGAGATGTGATAGGCCGAAAAAGTGAAAACAAATTTTTAGTCCCGAATTCCGTTCTTACACGACCCGGGCAAGAAAATTCCAAAAAAAAATTCAAAAAATTCAAAAAATTATAAAACCTCTTCCCGGCATTATTTCTGGCCACAACGAGATGAGATAGGCCGAAAAAGTGAAAACAAAATTTTAGTCCCGAATTCCGTTCTTACACGACCCGGGCAAGAAAATACCGAAAAAAAAGAAAAAAAATTCAAAAAATTATAACTACTCTTCCTGGCATTATTTCTAGCCAAAACGAGATGAGATATGCCAAAAAATTGAAAGCAAAATTTTAGTCCCGAATTCCGTTCATACTCGACCCGGGCATGAAAATTCCGAACAAAATAGTAAAAAAATTCAAAAACCTCTACCCGGCATTATTTTTAGCCAAAACGAGATTAGATAGGCCAAAATAGAGAAGAAAAAAAATTTTAGTCCCCAATTCCGTTCATACTTGACCCGGGCAAGAAAATTCCGGAAGAAATAGTAAAACAATTCAAAAAATTATTAAACCTCTTCCCGGCATTATTTTTAGCCAAAACGGGATGAGATAGGCCAAAAAAGTGAAAACAAAATTTTAGTCCCGAATTCCGTTCATAGCAGACCCGGGCAAGAAAATTCCGAAAAAAACAGTAAAAAAATTCAAAAAATTAGAATCCTTTTTCCCAGCATAGTTTCTAGCCAAAACGGGGTGATATAGGCCGAAAAAGTGAAAACAAAATTTGAGTCCCGAATTCCGTTCATACTCGACCTGGACAAGAAAAATCAGGAAAAAATAATAAAAAAATTCAAAAAATAATAAAACCTCTTCCCGGCATAATTTTTAGCCAAAACGGGATGAGAATGACCGAAAAAGAGAGAAAAAAATTTTAGTCCCGAATTCCGTTCAGACTCGACCCGAGAAAGAAAATTCTGAAAAAAATAGTAAAAAAATTCAGAAATTATAAAACCACTTCTTGGCATTATTTCTAGCCAAAACGGGATGTGATAGGCCGAAAAAGTGAAAACAAAATTTTAGTCCCGAATTCCGTTCTTACACGACCCGGGAAAGAAAATTCCAAAAAAAATAGTAAAAAAATTGTAAAACCTCTTCCCGGCATTATTTCTAGCCACAACGGTAAGACATAGGCCGAAAAAGTGAAAACAAAATTTTAGTCCCGAATTCCGTTCTTACACGACCCTGGCAAGAAAATTCCAAAAAAATAGTAAAAAAATTCAAAAAATTATAAATACTCTTCCTGGCATTATTTCTAGCCAAAACGAGATGAGATAGGCCAAAAAATTGAAAACAAAATTTTAGTCCCGAATTCCGTTCATAGCCGACCCGGGCGAGAAAATTCCGAAAAAAATAGTAAAAAAATTCAAAAAATTAGAAACCTTTTTCCCAGCATAGTTTATAGCCAAAACGGGGTGATATAGGCCGAAAAAGTGAAAACAAAATTTGAGTCCCGAATTCTGTTCATACTCGACCCGGACAAGAAAATTCAGGAAAAAATAATAAAAAAAATCAAAAAATAATAAAACCTCTTCCCGGCGTTATTTTTAGCCAAAACGGGATGAGAATGACCGAAAAAGAGAGAAAAAAATTTTAGTCCCGAATTCCGTTCAGATTCGACCCGAGAAAGAAAATTCTGAAAAAAATAGTAAAAAAATTCAAAAATTATAAAACCCCTTCTTGGCATTATTTCTAGCCAAAACGGGATGTGATAGGCCGAAAAAGTGAAAACAAAATTTTAGTCCCAAATTCCGTTTTTACATGAACCGGGCAAGAAAATTCCGAAAAAAATAGTAAAAAAATTCAAAAAATTATAAAACCTCTTCCCAGCATTATTTCTAGACACAACGAGATGAGGTAGGCCGAAAAAGTGAAAACAAAATTTTAGTCCCGAATTCCGTTCTTACACGACCCGGGCAAGAAAATTCAGAAAAAAAATAGTAAAAAAATTCAAAAAATTATAAAACGTAATCCCGGTAATATTTTTTGCCAAAACGGGATGAGATTGGCCGAAAAAGAGAAAATGAAATTTTAGTCCCAAATTCCGTTCATACTCGACCCGGGCTAGAAAATTCCGAAAAAAACAGTAAAAAAATTTAAAAAATTATAAAACCTCTTCCCAGCTATATTTTTAGCCAAAACGGGATGAGATAGGCCGAAAAAGAGAAAACAAAATTTCAGTCCCGAATTCCGTTCATACTCGACCCGGGTAAGAAAATTCCGAAAAAAATAGAAAAAAAATTCAAAAAATTATAAAACCTCTTCCCGGCTTTATTTTTAGCCAAAACGGGATGAGATAGGCCGAAAAAAAGAAAACAAAATTTCAGTCCCAAATTTCGTTTATACTCGACCCGGGCTAGAAAATTCCGAAAAAAATAGTAAAAAAATTCAAAAAATTATAAAACCTCTTCCCGGCTTTATTTTTAGCCAAAACGGGATGAGATCGGCCGAAAAAGAGAAAACAAAATTTTAGTCCCGAATTCCGTTCTTACACGACCCGGGCAAGAAAATTCTGAAAAAAATAGTAAAAAAATTCAAAAAATTATAAAACCTATACCCGACATTATTTCATGCCAAAAAGGGATGAGATAGGCCAAAAAAGTGAAAAAAAAAAATTTAGACCGGAATTCCGTTTTTACTCGACCCGGGCAAGAAAATTCTTAAAAAAATAGTAAAAAAATTCAAAAAGTTATTAAACCTCTTCCCAACATTATTTTTAGCCAAAACGGGATGAGATAGTTCGAAAAAGAGAAAAAAAAAATTATAATCCCTAATTCCGTTCATACTCGACCCGGACAAAAAAATTCTGGAAAAAATAATAAAAAAATTCAAAAAATGATAAAACCTCTTCCCGGTGTTATTTTTACCAAATCGGGATGAGAAAGACCGAAAAAGAGAGAAAAAAATTTTAGTCCCGAATTCCGTTCAGACTCGACCCGAGAAAGAAAATTCCGAAAAAAATAGTAAAAAATTTCAAAAAATTATAAAACCTCTTCCTGGCATTATTTATTGCTAAAACGGGATGTGATAGGCCGAAAAAGTGAAAACAAATTTTTAGTCCCGAATTCCGTTCTTACACGACCCGGGCAAGAAAATTCCAAAAAAAAAATTCAAAAAATTCAAAAAATTATAAAACCTCTTCCCGACATTATTTCAAGCCACAACGGCATGAGATAGGCCGAAAAAGTGAAAACAAAATTTTAGTCCCGAATTCCATTCTTACACGACCCGGGCAAGAAAATTCCGAAAAAAAAGTGAAAAAATTCAAAAAATTATAACTACTCTTCCTGGCATTATTTCTAGCCAAAACGAGATGAGATATGCCAAAAAATTGAAAGCAAAATTTTAGTCCCGAATTTCGTTCATACTCGACCCGGGCATGAAAATTCCGAAAAAAATAGTAAAAAAATTCAAAAAATTAAAAAACCTCTGCCCGGCATTATTTTTAGCCAAAACGAGATTAGATAGGCCGAAATAGAGAAGAAAAAAAATTTTAGTCCCCAATTCCGTTCATACTTGACCCGGGCAAGAAAATTCCGGAAGAAATAGTAAAAAAATTCAAAAAATTGTTAAACCTCTTCCCGGCATTATTTTTAGCCAAAACGGGATGAGATAGGCCAAAAAAGCGAAAACAAAATTTTAGTCCCGAATTCCGTTCATAGCCGACCCGGGCGAGAAAATTCCATAAAAAATAGTAAAAAAATTCAAAAAGTTAGAAACCTTTTTCCCAGCATAGTTTCTAGCCAAAACGGGGTGATATAGGCCGAAAAAGTGAAAACAAAATTTGAGTCCCGAATTCCGTTCATACTCGACCCGGACAAGAAAATTCAGGAAAAAATAATAAAAAAATTCATAAAATAATAAAACCTCTTCCTGGCGTAATTTTTAGCCAAAACGGGATGAGAATGACCGAAAAAGGGAGAAAAAAATTTTAGTCCCGAATTCCGTTCAGACTCGACCCGAGAAAGAAAATTCTGATAAAAATTGTAAAAAAATTCAGAAATTATAAAACCACTTCTTGGCATTATTTCTAGCCAAAACGGGATGTGATAGGGTGAAAAAGTGAAAACAAAATTTTAGTCTCGAATTCCGTTTTTACACGACCCGGGAAAGAAAATTCCGAAAAAAATAGTAAAAAAATTGTAAAACCTCTTCCCGGCATTATTTCTAGCCACAACGGGAAGACATAGGCCGAAAAAGTGAAAACAAAATTTTAGTCCCGAATTCCGTTCTTACACGACCCTGGCAAGAAAATTCCAAAAAAATAGTAAAAAAATTCAAAAAATTATAAATACTCTTCCTGGCATTATTTATAGCCAAAACGAGATGAGATAGGCCAAAAGATTGATAGCAAAATTTTAGTCCCGAATTCCGTTCATACTCGACCCGGGCATGAAAATTCCGAAAAAAATTGTAGAAAAATTCAAAAAATTAGAAAACCTCTACCCGGCATTATTTTTAGCCAAAACGGGATTAGATAGGCCGAAATAGAGAAAAAAAAAATTTAGTCCCAAATTCCGTTCATACTTGATCCGGGCAAGAAAATTCCGGAAAGAATAGTAAAAAAATTCAAAAAATTATAAAACATCTTCCCGGTAATATTTTTTGCCAAAACGAGATGAGATTTGTCGAAAAAGAGCAAACAAAATTTTAGTCCCGAATTCCGTTCTTACACGACCCCGGCAAGAAAATTCTGAAAAAATAGTAAAAAAATTCAAAAAATTATAAAACCTCTTCCCGGCTTTATTTTTAGCCAAAACGGGATGAGATCGGCCGAAAAAGAGAAAACAAAATTTTAGTCCCGAATTACGTTCTTACACGACCCGGGCAAGAAAATTCCGAAAAAAAATAGTAAAAAAATTCAAAAAATTATAAAACCTATTCCCGGCATTATTTCTAGCCAAAAAGGGATGAGATAGCCCAAAAAAGTGAAAAAAAAATTTAAGAACCGAATTCCGTTTTTACTCGACCCGGGCAAGAAAATTCTGATAAAAATAGTAAAAAAATTCAAAAAGTTATTAAACCTCTTCCCAACATTATTTTTAGCCAAAACGGGATGAGATAGTTCGAAAAAGAGAAAAAAAAAATTATAATCCCTAATTCCGTTCATACTCGACCCGGACAAAAAAAATCTGGAAAAAATAATAAAAAAATTCAAAAAATGATAAAAACTCTTCCCGGTGTTATTTTTAACAAAACGGGATGAGAAAGACCGAAAAAGAGAGAAAAAAATTTTAGTCCCGAATTCCGTTCAGGCTCGATCTAAGAAAGAAAATTCCGAAAAAAATAGTAAAAAATTTCAAAAAATTATAAAACCTCTTCCTAGTATTATTTCTAGCTAAAACGAGATGTGATAGGCCGAAAAAGTGAAAACAAATTTTTAGTCCCGAATTCCGTTCTTACACGACCCGGGCAAGAAAATTCCAAAAAAAAATTCAAAAAATTCAAAAAATTATAAAACCTCTTCCCGGCATTATTTCTGGCCACAACGAGATGAGATAGGCCGAAAAAGTGAAAACAAAATTTTAGTCCCGAATTCCGTTCTTACACGACCCGGGCAAGAAAATACCGAAAAAAAAGAAAAAAAATTCAAAAAATTATAACTACTCTTCCTGGCATTATTTCTAGCCAAAACGAGATGAGATATGCCAAAAAATTGAAAGCAAAATTTTAGTCCCGAATTCCGTTCATACTCGACCCGGGCATGAAAATTCCGAACAAAATAGTAAAAAAATTCAAAAACCTCTACCCGGCATTATTTTTAGCCAAAACGAGATTAGATAGGCCAAAATAGAGAAGAAAAAAAATTTTAGTCCCCAATTCCGTTCATACTTGACCCGGGCAAGAAAATTCCGGAAGAAATAGTAAAACAATTCAAAAAATTATTAAACCTCTTCCCGGCATTATTTTTAGCCAAAACGGGATGAGATAGGCCAAAAAAGTGAAAACAAAATTTTAGTCCCGAATTCCGTTCATAGCAGACCCGGGCAAGAAAATTCCGAAAAAAACAGTAAAAAAATTCAAAAAATTAGAATCCTTTTTCCCAGCATAGTTTCTAGCCAAAACGGGGTGATATAGGCCGAAAAAGTGAAAACAAAATTTGAGTCCCGAATTCCGTTCATACTCGACCCGGACAAGAAAATTCAGGAAAAAATAATAAAAAAATTCAAAAAATAATAAAACCTCTTCCCGGCATAATTTTTAGCCAAAACGGGATGAGAATGACCGAAAAAGAGAGAAAACAATTTTAGTCCCGAATTCCGTTCAGACTCGACCCGAGAAAGAAAATTCTGAAAAAAATAGTAAAAAAATTCAGAAATTATAAAACCACTTCTTGGCATTATTTCTAGCCAAAACGGGATGTGATAGGCCGAGAAAGTGAAAACAAAATTTTAGTCCCGAATTCCGTTCTTACACGACCCGGGAAAGAAAATTCCGAAAAAAATAGTAAAAAAATTGTAAAACCTCTTCCCGGCATTATTTCTAGCCACAACGGGAAGACATAGGCCGAAAAAGTGAAAACAAAATTTTAGTCCCGAATTCCGTTCTTACACGACCCTGGCAAGAAAATTCCAAAAAAATAGTAAAAAAATTCAAAAAATTATAAATACTCTTCCTGGCATTATTTCTAGCCAAAACGAGATGAGATAGGCCAAAAAATTGAAAGCAAAATTTTAGTCCCGAATTCCGTTCAAACTCGACCCGGGCATGAAAATTCCGAAAAAAATTGTAGAAAAATTCAAAAAATTAAAAAACCTCTACCCGGCATTATTTTTAGCCAAAACGGGATTAGATAGGCCGAAATAGAGAAAAAAAAAATTTAGTCTTTAATTCCGTTCATACTTGACCCGGGCAAGAAAATTCCGGAAAAAATAGTAAAAAAATTCAAAAAATTATAAAACGTCTTCCTGGTAATATTTTTTGCCAAAACGGGATGAGATTTGCTGAAAAAGAGCAAACAAAATTTTAGTCCCGAATTCCGCTCTTACACGACCCCGGCAAGAAAATTCCGAAAAAATAGTAAAAAAATTCAAAAAGTTATTAAACCTCTTCCCAACATTATTTTTAGCCAAAACGGGATGAGATAGTTGAGGAAAAAAAAATTATAATCCCTAATTCCGTTCAAACTCGACCCGGACAAAAAAATTCTGGAAAAAATAATAAAAAAATTCAAAAAATGATAAAACCTCTTCCCGGTGTTATTTTTACCAAAACGGGATGAGAAAGACCGAAAAAGAGAGAAAAAAATTTTAGTCCCGAATTCCGTTCAGACTCGACCCGGGAAAGGAAATTCCGAAAAAAATAGTAAAAAATTTCAAAAAATTATAAAACCTCTTCCTAGCATTATTTCTAGCTAAAAGGGGATGTGATAGGCCGAAAAAGTGAAAACAAATTTTTAGTCCCGAATTCCGTACTTACACGACCCAGGCAAGAAAATTCCAAAAAAAAATTCAAAAAATTCAAAAAATTATAAAACCTCTTCCCGGCATTATTTCTAGCCACAACGGGATGAGATAGGCCGAAAAAGTGAAAACAAAATTTTAGTCCCGAATTCCGTTCTTACACGACCCGGGCAAGAAAATTCCGAAAAAAAAGTAAATAAATATAAAAAATTATAACTACTCTTCCTGGCATTATTTCTAGCCAAAATGAGATGAGATATGCCAACAAATTGAAAGCAAAATTTTAGTCCCGAATTCCGTTCATACTCGACCCGGGCATGAAAATGCCGAAAAAAATAGGAAAAAAATTCAAAAAATTAAAAAACCTCTACCCGGCATTATTTTTAGCCAAAACGAGATTAGATAGGCCGAAATAGAGAAGAAAAAAAATTTTAGTCCCCAATTCCGTTCATACTTGACCCGGGCAAGAAAATTCCGGAAGAAATAGTAAAAAAATTCAAAAAATTATTAAACCTCTTCCCGGCATTATTTTTAGACAAAACGGGATGAGATAGGCCAAAAACGTGAAAACAAAATTTTAGTCCCGAATTCCGTTCTTACACGACCCGGGCAAGAAAATTCCGAAAAAAATAGTAAAAAAATTCAAAAAATTATAAAACCTATTCCCGGCATTATTTCATGCCAAAAAGGGATGAGATAGGCCAAAAAAGTGAAAAAAAAAATTTAGACCGGAATTCCGTTTTTACTCGACCCGGGCAAGAAAATTCTGAAAAAAATAGTAAAAAAATTCAAAAAGTTATTAAACCTCTTCCCAACAATATTTTTAGCCAAAACGGGATGAGATAGTTCGAAAAAGAGAAAGAAAAAATTATAATCCCTAATTCTGTTCATACTCGACCCGGACAAAAAAATTCTGGAAAAAATAATAAAAAAATTCAAAAAATGATAAAACCTCTTCCCGGTGTTATTTTTACCAAAACGGGATGAGAAAGACCGAAAAAGAGAGAAAAAAATTTTAGTCCCGAATTCCGTTCAGACTCGACCCGAGAAAGAAAATTCCGAAAAAAATAGTAAAAAATTTCCAAAAATTATAAAACCTCTTCCTGGCATTATTTATTGCTAAAACGGGATGTGATAGGCCGAAAAAGTGAAAACAAATTTTTAGTCCCGAATTCCGTTCTTACACGACCCGGGCAAGAAAATTCCAAAAAAAAAAATTCAAAAAATTCAAAAAATTATAAAACCTCTTCCCGACATTATTTCTAGCCACAACGGGATGAGATAGGCCGAAAAGTTGCAAACAAAATTTTAGTCCCGAATTCCATTCTTACACGACCCGGGCAAGAAAATTCCGAAAAAAAAGTGAAAAAATTCAAAAAATTATAACTACTCTTCCTGGCATTATTTCTAGCCAAAACGAGATGAGATATGCCAAAAAATTGAAAGCAAAATTTTAGTCCCGAATTTCGTTCATACTCGACCCGGGCATGAAAATTCCGAAAAAAATAGTAAAAAAATTCAAAAAATTAAAAAACCTCTGCCCGGCATTATTTTTAGCCAAAACGAGATTAGATAGGCCGAAATAGAGAAGAAAAAAAATTTTAGTCCCCAATTCCGTTCATACTTGACCCGGGCAAGAAAATTCCGGAAGAAATAGTAAAAAAATTCAAAAAATTGTTAAACCTCTTCCCGGCATTATTTTTAGCCAAAACGGGATGAGATAGGCCAAAAAAGCGAAAACAAAATTTTAGTCCCGAATTCCGTTCATAGCCGACCCGGGCGAGAAAATTCCATAAAAAATAGTAAAAAAATTCAAAAAATTATAAAACCTCTTCCCAGCTATATTTTTAGCCAAAACGGGATGAGATAGGCCGAAAAAGAGAAAACAAAATTTCAGTCCCGAATTCCGTTCATACTCGACCCGGGTAAGAAAATTCCGAAAAAAATAGAAAAAAAATTCAAAAAATTATAAAACCTCTTCCCGGCTTTATTTTTAGCCGAAACGGGATGAGAATGACCGAAAAAGGGAGAAAAAAATTTTAGTCCCGAATTCCGTTCAGACTCGACCCGAGAAAGAAAATTCTGATAAAAATTGTAAAAAAATTCAGAAATTATAAAACCACTTCTTGGCATTATTTCTAGCCAAAACGGGATGTGATAGGGCGAAAAAGTGAAAACAAAATTTTAGTCTCGAATTCCGTTTTTACACGATCCGGGAAAGAAAATTCCGAAAAAATTAGTAAAAAAATTGAAAAAATTGTAAAACCTCTTCCCGGCATTATTTCTAGCCACAACGGGAAGACATAGGCCGAAAAAGTGAAAACAAAATTTTAGTCCCGAATTCCGTTCTTACACGACCCTGGCAAGAAAATTCCAAAAAAATAGTATAAAAATTCAAAAAATTATAAATACTCTTCCTGGCATTATTTATAGCCAAAACGAGATGAGATAGGCCAAAAAATTGATAGCAAAATTTTAGTCCCGAATTCCGTTCATACTCGACCCGGGCATGAAAATTCCGAAAAAAATTGTAGAAAAATTCAAAAAATTAAAAAACCTCTAGCCGGCATTATTTTTAGCCAAAACGAGATTAGATAGGCCGAAATAGAGAAAAAAAAAATTTAGTCCCAAATTCCGTTCATACTTGATCCGGGCAAGAAAATTCCCGAAAGAGTAGTAAAAAAATTCAAAAAATTATAAAACATCTTCCCGGTAATATTTTTTGCCAAAACGAGATGAGATTTGCCGAAAAAGAGCAAACAAAATTTTAGTCCCGAATTCCATTCTTACACGACCCCGGCAAGAAAATTCTGAAAAAATAGTAAAAAAATTCAAAAAATTATAAAACCTCTTCCCGGCTTTATCTTTAGCCAAAACGGGATGAGATCGGCCGAAAAAGAGAAAACAAAATTTTAGTCCCGAATTCCGTTCTTACACGACCCGGGCAAGAAAATTCCGAAAAAAAATAGTAAAAAAATTCAAAAAATTATAAAACCTATTCCCGGCATTATTTCTAGCCAAAAAGGGATGAGATAGCCCAAAAAAGTGAAAAAAAAATTTAAGACCCGAATTCCGTTTTTACTCGACCCGGGCAAGAAAATTCTGATAAAAATAGTAAAAAAATTCAAAAAGTTATTAAACCTCTTCCCAACATTATTTTTAGCCAAAACGGGATGAGATAGTTCAAAAAAGAGAAAAAAAAAAAAATTATACTCCCTAATTCCGTTCATACTCAACCCGGACAAAAAAATTCTGGAAAAAATAATAAAAAAATTCAAAAAATGATAAAACCTCTTCCCGGTGTTATTTTTACCAAAACGGGATGAGAAAGACCGAAAAAGAGAGAAAAAAATTTTAGTCCCGAATTCCGTTCAGACTCGATCTGAGAAAGAAAATTCCGAAAAAAATAGTAAAAAATTTCAAAAAATTATAAAACCTCTTCCTAGTATTATTTTTAGCTAAAACGAGATGTGATAGGCCGAAAAAGTGAAAACAAATTTTTAGTCCCGAATTCCGTTCTTACACGACCCGGGCAAGAAAATTCCAAAAAAAAATTCAAAAAATTCAAAAAATTATAAAACCTCTTCCCGGCATTATTTCTGGCCACAACGAGATGAGATAGGCCGAAAAAGTGAAAACAAAATTTTAGTCCCGAATTCCGTTCTTACACGACCCGGGCAAGAAAATTCCGAAAAAAAAGAAAAAAAATTCAAAAAATTATAACTACTCTTCCTGGCATTATTTCTAGCCAAAACGAGATGAGATATGCCAAAAAATTGAAAGCAAAATTTTAGTCCCGAATTCCGTTCATACTCGACCCGGGCATGAAAATTCCGAACAAAATAGTAAAAAAATTCAAAAACCTCTACCCGGCATTATTTTTAGCCAAAACGAGATTAGATAGGCCGAAATACAGAAGAAAAAAAATTTTAGTCCCCAATTCCGTTCATACTTGACCCGGGCAAGAAAATTCCGGAAGAAATAGTAAAAAAATTCAAAAAATTATTAAACCTCTTCCCGGCATTATTTTTAGCCAAAACGGGATGAGATAGGCCAAAAAAGTGAAAACAAAATTTTAGTCCCGAATTCCGTTCATAGCCGACCCGGGCAAGAAAATTCCGAAAAAAGCAGTAAAAAAATTCAAAAAATTAGAATCCTTTTTCCCAGCATAGTTTCTAGCCAAAACGGGGTGATATAGGCCGAAAAAGTGAAAACAAAATTTGAGTCCCGAATTCCGTTCATACTCGACCCGGACAAGAAAATTCAGGAAAAAATAATAAAAAAATTCAAAAAATAATAAAACCTCTTCCCGGCATAATTTTTAGCCAAAACGGGATGAGAATGACCGAAAAAGAGAGAAAAAAATTTTAGTCCCGAATTCCGTTCAGACACGACCCGAGAAAGAAAATTCTGAAAAAAATAGTAAAAAAATTCAGAAATTATAAAACCACTTCTTGGCATTATTTCTAGCCAAAACGGGATGTGATAGGCCGAAAATGTGAAAACAAAATTTTAGTCCCGAATTCCGTTCTTACACGACCCGGGAAAGAAAATTCCGAAAAAAATAGTAAAAAAATTGTAAAACCTCTTCCCGGCATTATTTCTAGCCACAACGGTAAGACATAGGCCGAAAAAGTGAAAACAAAATTTTAGTCCCGAATTCCGTTCTTACACGACCCTGGCAAGAAAATTCCAAAAAAATAGTAAAAAAATTCAAAAAATTATAAATACTCTTCCTGGCATTATTTCTAGCCAAAACGAGATGAGATAGGCCAAAAAATTGATAGCAAAATTTTAGTCCCGAATTCCGTTCAAACTCGACCCGGGCATGAAAATTCCGAAAAAAATTGTAGAAAAATTCAAAAAATTAAAAAACCTCTACCTGGCATTATTTTTAGCCAAAACGGGAGTAGATAGGCCGAAATAGAGAAAAAAAAATTTAGTCCCTAATTCCGTTCATACTTGACCCGGGCAAGAAAATTCCGGAAAAAATAGTAAAAAAATTCAAAAAATTATAAAACGTCTTCCTGGTAATATTTTTTGCCAAAACGGGATGAGATTTGCCGAAAAAGAGCAAACAAAATTTTAGTCCCGAATTCCGCTCTTACACGACCCCGGCAAGAAAATTCCGAAAAAATAGTAAAAAAATTCAAAAAGTTATTAAACCTCTTCCCAACATTATTTTTAGCCAAAACGGGATGAGATAGTTCGAAAAAGAGGAAAAAAAAATTATAATCCCTAATTCCGTTCATACTCGACCCGGACAAAAAAATTCTGGAAAAAATAATAAAAAAATTCAAAAAATGATAAAACCTCTTCCCGGTGTTATTTTTACCAAAACGGGATGAGAAAGACTGAAAAAGAGAGAAAAAAATTTTAGTCCCGAATTCCGTTCAGACTCGACCCGGGAAAGAAAATTCCGAAAAAAATAGTAAAAAATTTCAAAAAATTATAAAACCTCTTCCTGGCATTATTTCTAGCTAAAAGGGGATGTGATAGGCCGAAAAAGTGAAAACAAATTTTTAGTTCCGAATTCCGTACTTACACGACCCGGGCAAGAAAATTCCAAAAAAAAATTCAACAAATTCAAAAAATTATAAAACCTCTTCCCGGCATTATTTCTAGCCACAACAGGATGAGATAGGCCGAAAAAGTGAAAACAAAATTTAGTCCCGAATTCCGTTCTTACACGACCCGGGCAAGAAAATTCCGAAAAAAAAGTAAATAAATATAAAAAATTATAACTACTCTTCCTGGCATTATTTCTAGCCAAAATGAGATGAGATATGCCAACAAATTGAAAGCAAAATTTTAGTCCCGAATTCCGTTCATACTCGACCCGGGCATGAAAATTCCGAAAAAAATAGGAAAAAAATTCAAAAAATTAAAAAACCTCTACCCGGCATTATTTTTAGCCAAAACGAGATTAGATAGGCCGAAATAGAGAAGAAAAAAAATTTTAGTCCCCAATTCCGTTCATACTTGACCCGGGCAAGAAAATTCTGGAAGAAATAGTAAAAAAATTCAAAAAATTATTAAACCTCTTCCCGGCATTATTTTTAGACAAAACGGGATGAGATAGGCCAAAAACGTGAAAACAAAATTTTAGTCCCGAATTCCGTTCATAGCCGACCCGGGCGAGAAAATTCCGAAAAAAATAGTAAAAAAATTCAAAAAATTAGAAACCTTTTTCCTAGCATAGTTTCTAGCCAAAATGGGGTGATATCGGCCGAAAAAGTGAAAACAAAATTTGAGTCCCGAATTCCGTTCATACTCGACCCGGACAAGAAAATTCAGGAAAAAATAATAAAAAAATTCAAAAAATAATAAAACCTCTTCCCGGAGTAATTTTTAGCCAAAAGCGGGACGAGAATGACCGAAAAAGAGAGAAAAAAATTTTAGTCCCGAATTCCGTTCAGACTCGACCCGAGAAAGAAAATTCGGAAAAAAATAGTAAAAAAATTCAGAAATTATAAAACCACTTCTTGGCATTATTTCTAGCCAAAACGGGATGTGATAGGCCGAAAAAGTGAAAACAAAATTTTAGTCCCGAATTCCGTTTTTACACGACCCGGGAAAGAAAATTCCGAAAAAAATAGTAAAAAAATTGAAAAAATTGTAAAACCTCTTCCCGACATTATTTCTAGCCACAACGGGAAGACATAGGCCGAAAAAGTGAAACCAAAATTTTAGTCCCGAATTCCGTTCTTACACGACCCTGGTAAGAAAATTCCGAAAAAATAGTAAAAAAATTCAAAAAATTATAAATACTCTTCCTGGCATTATTTCTAGCCAAAACGAGATGAGATAGGCCAAAAAATTGATAGCAAAATTTTAGTCCTGAATTCCGTTCATACTCGACCCAGGCATGAAAATTCCGAAAAAAATTGTAGAAAAATTCAAAAAATTAAAAAACCTCTACCCGACATTATTTTTAGCCAAAACAGGATTAGATAGGCCGAAATAGAGAAAAAAAAAATTTAGTCCCTAATTCCGTTCATACTTGACCCGGGCAAGAAAATTCCGGATAAAATAGTAAAAAAATTCAAAAAATTATAAAACGTCTTCCCGGTAATATTTTTTGCCAAAACGGGATGAGATTTGCCGACAAAGAGCAAACAAAATTTTAGTCCCGAATTCCGTTCTTACACGACCCCGGCAAGAAAATTCCGAAAAAATGGTAAAAAAATTCAAAAAATTATAAAACCTCTTCCCGGCTTTATTTTTAGCCAAAACGGGATGAGATAGGCCGAAAAAGAGAAAACAAAATTTCAGTCCCAAATTTCGTTTATACTCGACCCGGGCTAGAAAATTCCGAAAAAAATAGTAAAAAAATTTAAAAAATTATAAAACCTCTTCCCGACTTTATTTTTTGCCAAAACGGGATGAGATCGGCCGAAAAAGAGAAAACAAAATTTTAGTCCCGAATTCCGTTCTTACACGACCCGGGACAGAAAATTCCGAAAAAAAATAGTAAAAAAATTCAAAAAATTATAAAACCTATTCCCGGCATTATTTCTAGCCAAAAAGGGATGAGATAGTTCGAAAAAGAGAAAAAAAAAAATTATAATCCCTAATTCCGTTCATACTCGACCCGGACAAAAAAATTCTGGAAAAAATAATAAAAAAATTCAAAAAATGATAAAACCTCTTCCCGGTGTTATTTTTACCAAAACGGGATGAGAAAGACCGAAAAAGAGAAAAAAAAATTTTAGTCCCGAATTCCGTTCAGACTCGACCCGAGAAAGAAAATTCCGAAAAACATAGTAAAAAATTTCAAAAAATTATAAAAGCTCTTCGTGGCATTATTTCTAGCTAAAACGGGATGTGATAGGGCGAAAAAGTGAAAACAAATTTTTAGTCCCGAATTCCGTTCTTACACGACCCGGGCAAGAAAATTACAAAAAAAAAGTAAAAAAATTCAAAAAATTATAAAACCTCATCCCGGCATTATTTCTAGCCACAACGGGATGAGATAGGCCGAAAAAGTGAAAACAAAATTTTAGTCCCGAATTCCGTTCTTACACGACCCGGGCAAGAAAATTCCGAAAAAAAAGTAAAAAAATTCAAAAAATTATAACTACACTTCCTGGCATTATTTCTAGCCAAAACGAGATGAGATATGCCAAAAAATTGAAAGCAAAATTTTAGTCCCGAATTCCGTTCATACTCGACCCGGGCATTAAAATTCCGAAAAAAATAGTAGAAAAATTCAAAAAATTAAAAAACCTCTACCCGGCATTATTTTTAGCCAAAACGGGATTAGATAGGCCGAAATAGAGAAGAAAAAAAATTTTAGTCCCCAATTCCGTTCATACTTGACCCGGGCAAGAAAATTCCGGAAGAAATAGTAAAAAAATTCGAAAAATTATTAAACCTCTTCCCGGCATTATTTTTAGCCAAAACGGGATGAGATAGGCCAAAAAATTGAAAGCAAAATTTTAGTCCCGAATTCCGTTCATACTCGACCCGGGCATGAAAATTCCGAAAAAAATAGTAAAAAAATTCAAAAAATTAAAAAACCTCTACCCGGCATTATTTTTAGCCAAAACGGGATTAGATAGGCCGAAATAGAGAAGAAAAAAAATTTTAGTCCCCAATTCCGTTCATACTTGACCCGGGCAAGAAAATTCTGGAAGAAATAGTAAAAAAATTCGAAAAATTATTAAACCTCTTCACGGCATTATTTTTAGCCAAAACGGGATGAGATAGGCCAAAAAAGTGAAAACAAAATTTTAGTCCCGAATTCCGTTCATAGCCGACCCGGGCGAGAAAATTCCGAAAAAAATAGTAAAAAAATTCAAAAAATTAGAAACCTTTTTCCCAGCATAGTTTCTAGCCAAAACGAGGTGATATAGGCCGAAAAAGTGAAAACAAAATTTGAGTCCCGAATTCCGTTCATACTCGACCCGGACAAGAAAATTCAGGAAAAAATAATAAAAAAATTCAAAAAATAATAAAACCTCTTCCCGGAGTAATTTTTAGCCAAAACGGGATGAGAATGACCGAAAAAGAGGGAAAAAAATTTTAGTCCCGAATTCCGTTCAGACTCGACCCGAGAAAGAAAATTCTGAAAAAAATAGTAAAAAAATTCAAAAATTATAAAACCACTTCTTGGCATTATTTATAGCCAAAACGGGATGTGATAGGCCGAAAAAGTGAAAACAAAATTTTAGTCCCGAATTCCGCTTTTACACGACCCGGGAAAGAAAATTCCGAAAAAAATAGTAAAAAAATTGAAAAAATTGTAAAACCTCTTCCCGGCATTATTTCTAGCCACAACGGGAAGACATAGGCCGAAAAAGTGAAAACAAAATTTTAGTTCCGAATTCCGTTCATACTCGACCCGGGCATGAAAATTCCGAAAAAAATAGTAAAAAAATTCAAAAAATTAAAAAACATCAACCCGGCATTATTTTTAGCCAAAACGGGATTAGATATGCTGAAATCGAGAAAAAAAAATTTTAGACCCGAATTCCGTTTTTACTCGACCCGAGCAAGAAAATTCTGAAAAAAATAGTAAAAAAATTCAAAATGTTATTAAACCTATTCCCAACATTATTTTTAGCCAAAACGGGATGAGATAGTTCGAAAAAGAGAAAAAAAAAATTATTATCCCTAATTCCAGTTATACTCGACCCGAACAAAAAAATTCTGGAAAAAATAATAAAAAAATTCAAAAAATGATAAAACCTCTTCCCGGTGTTATTTTTACCAAAACGGGATGAGAAAGACCGAAAAATAGAGAAACAAATTTTAGTCCCGAATTCCGTTCAGACTCGACCCGAGAAAGAAAATTCCGAAAAAAAATAGTAAAAAAATTCAAAAAATTATAAAACCTCTTCCCGGCTTTATTTTTAGCCAAAACGGGATGAGATCGGCCGAAAAAGAGAAAACAAAATTTTAGTCCCGAATTCCGTTCTTACACGACCCGGGCAAGAAAATTCCGAAAAAAATAGTAAAAAAATTTAAATAATTATAAAACCTATTCCCGGCATTATTTCTAGCCAAAACGGGATGAGATAGGCCAAAAAAGTGAAAAAAAAAAATTTAGACCCGAATTCCGTTTTTACTCGACCCGGGCAAGACAATTCTGAAAAAAATTGTAAAAAAATTCAAAAAATTATTAAACCTCTTCCCAACATTATTTTTAGCCAAAACGGGATGAGGTAGTTCGAAAAAGAGAAAAAAAAAATTATAGTCACAAATTCCGTTCATACTCGATCCGGATAAAAAAATTCTGGAAAAAATAATAAAAAATTCAAAAAATGATAAAACCTCTTCACGGTGTTATTTTTACCAAAACGGGACGAGAAAGACCGAAAAAGAGAAAAAAAATTTTAGTCCCGAATTCCGTTCAGACTCGACCCGAGAAAGAAAATTCCAAAAAAAATAGTAAAAAATTTCAAAAAATTATAAAACCTCTTCCTGGCATTATTTCTAGCTAAAACGGGATGTGATAGGCCGAAAAAGTGAAAATAAAATTGTAGTCCCGAATTCCGTTCTTACACGACCCGGGCAAGAAAATTTCGAAAAAAAAGTAAAAAAATTATAACTACTCTTCCTGGCATTATTTCTAGCCAAAATGAGATGAGATATGCCAAAAAATTGAATGCAAAATTTTATTCCCGAATTCCGTTCATACTCGACCCGGGCATGGGAATTCCGAAAAAAATTGTAAAAAAATTTAAAAAATAAAAAACCACTACCCGGCATTATTTTTAGCCAAAACGGGATTAGATAGGCCGAAATAGAAAAGAAAAAAAAAATTTAGTCCCCAATTCCGTTCATACTTGACCCAGGCAAGAAAATTCCGGAAGAAATAGTAAAAAAATTCAAAAAATTATTAAACCTCTTCCCGGCATTATTTTTAGCCAAAACGGGATGAGACAGGCCAAAAAAGTGAAAACAAAATTTTAGTCCCGAATTCCGTTCATAGCCGACCCGGGCGAGAAAATTCCGGAAAAAATAGTAAAAAAATTCAAAAAATTAGAAACCTTTTTCCCAGCATAGTTTCTAGCCAAAACGGGGTGATATAGGCCGAAAAAGTGAAAACAAAATTTCAGTTCCGAATTCCGTTCATACTCGACCCGGACAAGAAAATTCAGGAAAAAATAATAAAAAAATTCAAAAAATAATAAAACCTCTTCCCGGCGTAATTTTAAGCCAAAACGGGATGAGAATGACCGAAAAAGAGAGAAAAAAATTTTAGTCCCGAATTCCGTTCAGACTCAACCCTAGAAAGAAAATTCTGAAAAAAATAGTAAAAAAATTCAGAAATTATAAAACCACTTTTTGGCATTATTTCTAGCCAAAACGGGATGTGATAGGCCGAAAAAGTGAAAACAAAATTTTAATCCCAAATTCCGTTTTTACACGACCCGGGAAAGAAAATTCCGAAAAAAATAGTAAAAAAATTGAAAAAATTGTAAAACCTCTACCTGGCATTATTTCTAGCCACAACGGGATGACATAGGCCGAAAAAGTGAAAACAAAATTTTAGTCCCGAATTCCGTTCTTACACGACCCGGGCAAGAACATTCCGAAAAAATAGTAAAAAAATTCAAAAAATTATAAATACTCTTCCTGGCATTATTTCTAGCCACAACGGGATGACATAGGCCGGAAAAGTGAAAACAAAATTTTAGTCCCGAATTCCGTTCTTACACGACCCGGGCAAGAAAATTCCGAAAAAAAAGTAAAAAAATTCAAAAAATTATAACTACTCTTCCTGGCATTATTTCTAGCCAAAACGAGATGAGATATGCCAAAAAATTGAAAGCAAAATTTTAGTCCCGAATTTCGTTCATACTCGACCCGGGCATGAAAATTCCGAAAAAAATAGTAAAAAAATTCAAAAACCTCTACCCGGCATTATTTTTAGCCAAAACGAGATTAGATAGGCCGAAATAGAGAAGAAAAAAAATTTAGTCCCCAATTCCGTTCATACTTGAACCGGGCAAGAAAATTCCGGAAGAAATAGTAAAAAAATTCAAAAAATTATTAAACCTCTTCCCGGCATTATTTTTAGCCAAAACGGGATAAGATAGGCCAAAAAAGTGAAAACAAAATTTTAGTCCCGAATTCCGTTAATAGCCGACCCGGGCGAGAAAATTCCGAAAAAAATAGTAAAAAAATTCAAAAAATTAGAATCCTTTGTCCCAGCATAGTTTCTAGCCAAAACGGGGTGATATAGGCCGAAAAAGTGAAAACAAAATTTGAGTCCCGAATTCCGTTCATACTCAACCTGGACAAGAAAATTCAGGAAAAAGTAATAAAAGAATTCAAAAAATAATAAAACCTCTTCCCGGCGTAATTTTTAGCCAAAACGGGATGAGAATGACCGAAAAAGAGAGAAAAAAATTTTTGTCCCGAATTCCGTTCAGACTCGACCCGAGAAAGAAAATTCTGAAAAAAATAGTAAAAAAATTCAGAAATTATAAAACCACTTCTTGGCATTATTTCTAGCCAAAACGGGATGTGATAGGCCGAAAAACTGAAAACAAAATTTTAGTCCCGAATTCCGTTCTTACACGACCCGAGAAAGAAAATTCCGAAAAAAATAGTAAAAAAATTGAAAAAATTGTAAAACCTCTTCCCGGCATTATTTCTAGCCACAACGGGAAGACATAGGCCGAAGAAGTGAAAACAAAATTTTAGTCCCGAATTCCGTTCTTACACGACCCTGGCAAGAAAATTCCGAAAAAATAGTTAAAAAATTCAAAAAATTATAAATACTCTTCCTGGCATTATTTCTAGCCAAAACGAGATGAGATAGGCCAAAAAATTGATAGCAAAATTTTAGTCCCGAATTCCGTTCATACTCGACCCAGGCATGAAAATTCCGAAAAAAATTGTAGAAAAATTCAAAAAATTAGAAAACCTCTACCCGGCATTATTTTTAGCCAAAACGGGATTAGATAGGCCGAAATAGAGAAAAAAAAAATTTAGTCCCTAATTCCGTTCATACTTGGCCCGGACAAGAAAATTCCGGAAAAAATAGTAAAAAAATTCAAAAAATTATAAAACGTCTTCCCGGTAATATTTTTTGCCAAAACGGGATGAGATTTGCCGAAAAAGATCAAACAAAATTTTAGTCCCGAATTCCGGTCTTACACGACCCCGGCAAGAAAATTCCGAAAAAATAGTAAAAAAATTCAAAAAGTTATTAAACCTCTTCCCAACATTATTTTTAGCCAAAACGGGATGAGATAGTTCGAAAAAGAGAAAAAAAAAATTATAATCCCTAATTCCGTTCAAACTCGACCCGGACAAAAAAATTCTGGAAAAAACAATAAAAGAATTCAAAAAATGATAAAACCTCTTCCCGGTGTTATTTTTACCAAAACGGGATGAGAAAGACCGAAAAAGAGGGAAAAAAATTTTAGTCCCGAATTCCGTTCAGACTCGACCCGAGAAAGAAAATTCCGAAAAAAATAGTAAAAAATTTCAAAAAATTATAAAACCTCTTCCTTGCATTATTTCTAGCTAAAACGGGATGTGATAGGCCGAAAAAGTGAAAACAAATTTTTAGTCCCGAATTCCGTACTTACACGACCCGGGCAAGAACATTCCAAAAAAAAATTAAAAAAATTCAAAAAATTATAAAACCTCTTCCCGGCATTATTTCTAGCCACAACGGGATGAGATAACCGAAAAAGTGAAAACAAAATTTTAGTCCCGAATCCCGTTTTTACACGACCCGGCAAGAAAATTCCGAAAAAAAAGTAAATAAATTCAAAAAATTATAACTACTCTTCCTGGCATTATTTCTAGCCAAAACGAGATGAGATATGCCAAAAAATTGAAAGCAAAATTTTAGTACCGAATTCCGTTCATACTCGACCCGGGCATGAAAATTCCGAAAAAAATAGTAAAAAAATTCAAAAATTAAAAAAGCTCTACCCGGCATTATTTTTTGCCAAAACGAGATTAGATAGGCCGAAATAGAGAAGAAAAAAACTTTTAGTTCCCAATTCCGTTCATACTTGACCCGGGCAAGAAAATTCCGGAAGAAATAGTAAAAAAATTCAAAAAATTATTAAACCTCTTCCCGGCATTATTTTTAGCCAAAACGGGATGAGATAGGCCGAAAAATTGAAAACAAAATTTTAGTCCCGAGTTCCGTTCATAGCCGACCCGGGAGAGAAAATTCTGAAAAAAATAGTAAAAAAATTCAAAAAATTAGAATCCTTTTTCCCAGCATAGTTTCTAGCCAAAACGGGGTGATATAGGCCGAAAAAGTGAAAACAAAATTTGAGTCCCGAATTCCGTTCATACTCGACCCGGACAAGAAAATTCAGGAAAAAATAATAAAAAAATTCAAAAAATAATAAAACCTCTTCCCGGCGTAATTTTTAGCCAAAACGGGATGAGAATGACCGAAAAAGAGAGAAAAAAATTTTAGTCCCGAATTCCGTTCAGACTCGACCCGAGAAAGAAAATTCTGAAAAAAATAGTAAAAAAATTCAGAAATTATAAAACCACTTCTTGCCATTATTCCTAGCCAAAACGGGATGTGATAGGCCAAAAAAGTGAAAACAAAATTTTAGTCCCGAATTCCGTTTTTACATGACCCAGGAAAGAAAATTCCGAAAAAAATAGTTAAAAAATTGAAAAAATTGTAAAACCTCTTCCCGGCATTATTTCTAGCCACAACGGGAAGACATAGGCCGAAAAAGTGAAAACAAAATTTTAGTCCCGAATTCCGTTCTTACACGACCCTGGCAAGAAAATTCCGAAAAAATAGTAAAAAAATTCAAAAAATTATAAATACTCTTCCTGGCATTATTTCTAGCCAAAACGAGATGAGATAGGCCAAAAAATTGATAGCAAAATTTTAGTCCCGAATTCCGTTCATACTATACCCGGGCATGAAAATTCCGAAAAAAATTGTAGAAAAATTCAAAAAATTAAAAAACCTCTACCCGGCATTATTTTTAGCCAAAACGGGATTAGATAGGCCGAAATAGAGAAAAAAAAAATTTAGTCCCTAATTCCGTTCATACTTGACCCGGGCAAGAAAATTCCAGAAAAAATAGTAAAAAAATTCAAAAAATTATAAAACGTCTTCCCGGTAATATTTTTTGCCAAAACGGGATGAGATTTGCCGAAAAAGAGCAAACAAAATTTTAGTCCCGAATTCCGTTCTTAAACAACCCCGGCAAGAAAATTCCGAAAAAATGGAAAAAAAATTCAAAAAATTATAAAACCTCTTCCCGGCTTTATTTTTAGCCAAAATGGGATGAGATAGGCCGAAAAAGAGAAAACAAAATTTCACTCCCAAATTTCGTTTATACTCGACCCGGGCTAGAAAATTCCGAAAAAAATTGTAAAAAAATTCAAAAAATTATAAAACCTCTTCCCGGCTTTATTTTTAGCCAAAACGGGATGAGATAGGCCGAAAAAGAGAAAACAAAATTTTGGTCCCGAATTCCGTTCTTACACGACCCGGGCAAGAAAATTCCGAAAAAAAAATCGTAAAAAAATTCAAAAAATTGTAAAACCTATTCCCGGCATTATTTCTAGCCAAAAAGGGATGAGATAGGCCAAAAAAGTGAAAAAAAAAAAAATTTAAGTCCCGAATTCCGTTTTTACTCGACCCGGGCAATAAAATTCTGATAAAAATAGTAAAAAAATTCTAAAAGTTATTAAACCTCTTCCCAACATTATTTTTAGCCAAAACGGGATGAGATAGTTCAAAAAAGAGAAAAAAAAAAAAATTATACTCCCTAATTCCGTTCATACTCAACCCGGACAAAAAAATTCTGGAAAAAATAATAAAAAAATTCAAAAAATGATAAAACCTCTTCCCGGTGTTATTTTTACCAAAACGGGATGAGAAAGACCGAAAAAGAGAAAAAAAAATTTTAGTCCCGAATTCCGTTCAGACTCGACCCGAGAAAGAAAATTCCGAAAAACATAGTAAAAAATTTCAAAAAATTATAAAAGCTCTTCCTGGCATTATTTCTAGCTAAAACGGGATGTGATAGGCCGAAAAAGTGAAAACAAATTTTTAGTCCCGAATTCCGTTCTTACACGACCTGGGCAAGAAAATTCCAAAAAACAAAGTAAAAAAATTCAAAAAATTATAAAACCTCTTCCCGGCATTATTTCTAGCCACAACGGGATGAGATAGGCCGAAAAAGTGAAAACAAAATTTTAGTCCCGAATTCCGTTCTTACACGACCCGGGCAAGAAAATTCCGAAAAAAAAGTAAAAAAATTCAAAAAATTATAACCACTCTTCCTGGCATTATTTCTAGCCAAAACGAGATGAGATATGCCAAAAAAGTGAAAACAAAATTTGAGTCCCGAATTCCGTTCATACTCGACCCGGACAAGAAAATTCAGGAAAAAATAATAAAAAAATTCAAAAAATAATAAAACCTATTCCCGGCGTAATTTTTAGCCAAAACGGGATGAGAATGACCGAAAAAGAGAGAAAAAATTTTTTGTCCCGAATTCCGTTCAGACTCAACCCGAGAAAGAAAATTCTGAAAAAAAATAGTAAAAAAATTTAGAAATTATAAAACCACTTCTTGGCATTATTTCTAGCCAAAACGGGATGTGATAGTCCGAAAAAGTGAAAACCAAATTTTTGTCCCGAATTCCGCTTTTACACGACTCGGGAAAGAAAATTCCGAAAAAAATAGTAAAAAAATTGAAAAAATTGTAAAACCTCTTCCCGGCATTATTTCTAGCCACAACGGGAAGACATAGGCTGAAAAAGTGAGGACAAAATTTTAGTCCCGAATTCCGTTCTTACACGACCCTGGCAAGAAAATTCCGAAAAAATAGTAAAAAAATTCAAAAAATTATAAATACTCTTCCTGGCATTATTTCTAGGCAAAACGAGATGAGATAGGCCAAAAAATTGATAGCAAAATTTTAGTCCCGAATTCCGTTCATGCTCGACCCGGGCATGAAAATTCCGAAAAAAATTGTAGAAAAATTCAAAAAATTAAAAAACCTCTACCCGGCATTATTTTTAGCCAAAACGGGATTAGATAGGCCGAAATAGAGAAAAAAAAAATTTAGTCCCTAATTCCGTTCATACTTGACCCGGGCAAGAAAATTCCGGAAAAAATAGTAAAAAAAATTCAAAAAATTATAAAACGTCTTCCCGGTAATATTTTTTGCCAAAACGGGATGAGATTTGCCGAAAAAGAGCAAACAAAATTTTAGTCCTGAATTCCGTTCTTACACGACCCCGGCAAGAAAATTCCGAAAAAATGGTAAAAAAATTCAAAAAATTATAAAACCTCTTCCCGGCTTTATTTTTAGCCAAAACGGGATGAGATCGGCCGAAAAAGAGAAAACAAAATTTTAGTCCCGAATTCCGTTCTTACACGACCATGGCAAGAAAATTCCGAAAAAAAATAGTATAAAAATTCAAAAAATTATAAAACCTATTCCCGGCATTATTTCTAGCCAAAAAGGGATGAGATAGGCCAAAAAAGTGAAAAAAAAAAATTTAAGACCCGAATTCCGTTTTTACTTGACCTGGGCAAGAAAATTCTGATAAAAATAGTAAAAAAATTCTAAAAGTTATTAAACCTCTTCCCAACATTATTTTTAGCCAAAACGGGATGAGATAGTTCCAAAAAGAGAAAAAAAAAATTATAATCCCTAATTCTGTTCATACTCGACCCGGACAAAAAAATTCTGGAAAAAATAATAAAGAAATTCAAAAAATGATAAAACCTCTTCCCGGTGTTATTTTTACCAAAACGGGATGAGAAAGACCAAAAAAGAGAAAAAAAAATTTTAGTCCCGAATTCCGTTCAGACTCGACCCGAGAAAGAAAATTCCGAAAAACATAGTAAAAAATTTCAAAAAATTATAAAAGCTATTCCTGGCATTATTTCTAGCTAAAACGGGATGTGATAGGCCGAAAAAGTGAAATTAAATTTTTAGTCCCGAATTCCGTTCTTACACGACCCAGGCAAGAAAATTCCAAAAAAAAAGTAAAAAAATTCAAAAAATTATAAAACCTCTTCCCGGCATTATTTCTAGCCACAACGGGATGAGATAGGCCGAAAAAGTGAAAACAAAATTTTAATCCCGAATTCCGTTCTTACACGAACCGGGCAAGAAAATTTCGAAAAAAAAGTAAAAAAATTCAAAAAATTATAACTACTCTTCCTGGCATTATTTCTAGCCAAAACGAGATGAGATATGCCAAAAAATTGAAAGCAAAATTTTAGTCCCGAATTCCGTTCATACTCGACCCGGGCATGAAAATTCCGAAAAAAATAGTAAAAAAATTCAAAAAATTAAAAAACCTCTACCCGGCATTATTTTTAGCCAAAACGGGATTAGATAGGCCGAAATAGTGAAGAAAAAAAATTTTAGTCCCCAATTCCGTTCATACTTGACCCGGGAAAGAAAATTCCGGAAGAAATAGTAAAAAAATTCGAAAAATTATTAAACCTCTTCACGGCATTATTTTTAGCCAAAACGGGATGAGATAGGCCAAAAAAGTGAAAACAAAATTTTAGTCCCGAATTCCGTTTATAGCCGACCCGGGCGAGAAAATTCCGAAAAAAATAGTAAAAAATATCAAAAAATTAGAAACCTTTTTCCCAGCATAATTTCTAGCCAAAACGGGGTGATATAGGCCGAAAAAGTGAAAACAAAATTTGAGTCCCGAATTCCGTTCATACTCGACCCGGACAAGAAAATTCAGGAAAAAATAATAAAAAAATTCAAAAAATAATAAAACCTCTTCCCGGCGTAATTTTTAGCCAAAACGGGATGAGAATGACCGAAAAAGAGAGAAAAAAATTTTAGTCCCGAATTCCGTTCAGACTCGACCCGAGAAAGAAAATTCTGAAAAAAATAGTAAAAAAATTCAGAAATTATAAAACCACTTCTTGGCATTATTTCTAGCCAAAACGGGATGTGATAGGCCGAAAAAGTGAAAACAAAATTTTAGTCCCGAATTCCGCTTTTACACGACCCGGGAAAGAAAATTCCGAAAAAAATAGTAAAAAAACTGAAAAAATTGTAAAACCTCTTCCCGGCATTATTTCTAGCCACAACGGGAAGACATAGGCCGAAAAAGTGAAAACAAAATTTTAGTTCCGAATTCCGTTCATACTCGACCCGGGCATGAAAATTTCGAAAAAAATAGTAAAAAATTTCAAAAAATTAAAAAACATCTGCCCGGCATTATTTTTAGCCAAAACGGGATTAGATAGGCTGAAATCGAGAAAAAAAAATTTTAGACTCGAATTCCGTTTTTACTCGAACCAAGCAAGAAAATTCTGAAAAAAATAGTAAAAAAATTCAAAAAGTTATTAAACCTCTTCCCAACATTATTTTTAGCCAAAACGGGATGAGATAGTTCGAAAAAGAGAAAAAAAAAATTATAATCCCTAATTCCGGTTATACTCGACCCGGACAAAAAAATTCTGGAAAAAATAATAAAAAAATTCAAAAAATGATAAAACCTCTTCCCGTTGTTATTTTTACCAAAACGGGATGAGAAAGACCGAAAAAGAGAGAAAAAAATTTTAGTCCCGAATTCCATTCAGATTCGACCCGAGAAAGAAAATTCCGAAAAAAATAGTAAAAAAATTCAAAAAATTATAAAACCTCTTCCCGGCTTTATTTCTAGCCAAATGGGATGAAATCGGCCGAAAAAGAGAAAACAAAATTTTAGTCCCGAATTCCGTTCTTACACGACCCGGGCAAGAAAATTCCGAAAAAAATAGTAAAAAAATTTAAATAATTATAAAACCCATTCCCGGCATTATTTCTTGCCAAAACGGGATGAGATAGGCAAAAAAAGTGAAAAAAAAAAAAATTTAGACCCGAATTCCGTTTTTACTTGACCCGGGCAAGAAAATTCTGAAAAAAATAGTAAAAAAATTCCAAAAATTATTAAACCTCTTCCCAACACTATTTTTAGCCAAAACGGGATGAGGAAGTTCGAAAAAGAGAAATAAAAAATTATAGTCCCAAATTCCGTTCATACTCGACACGGATAAAAAAATTCTGGAAAAAATAATAAAAAATGATAAAAATGATAAAACCTCTTCCCGGTGTTATTTTTTCCAAAACGGGAAGAGAAAGACCGAGAAAGAGAAAAAAAATTTTAGTCCCGAATTCCGTTCAGACTCGACCCGAGAAAGAAAATTACAAAAAAAATAGTAAAAAATTTCAAAAAATTATAAAACCTCTTCCTGGCATTATTTCTAGCTAAAACGGGATGTGATAGGCCGAAAAAGTGAAAACAAAATTTTAGTCCCGAATTCCGTTCTTACACGACCCGGGCAAGAAAATTCCGGAAGAAATAGTAAAAAAATTCTAAAAATTATTAAACCTCTTCACGGCATTATTTTTATCCAAAACGGGATGAGATAGGCCAAAAAAGTGAAAACAAAATTTTAGTCCCGAATTCCGTTTATAGCCGACCCGGGCGAGAAAATTCCGAAAAAAATAGTAAAAAATATCAAAAAATTAGAAACCTTTTTCCCAGCATAATTTCTAGCCAAAACGGGGTGATATAGGCCGAAAAAGTGAAAACAAAATTTGAGTCCCGAATTCCGTTCATACTCGACCCGGACAAGAAAATTCAGGAAAAAATAATAAAAAATTCAAAAAATAATAAAACCTCTTCCCGGCGTAATTTTTAGCCAAAACGGGATGAGAATGACCGAAAAAGAGAGAAAAAAATTTTAGTCCCGAATTCCGTTCAGACTCGACCCGAGAAAGAAAATACTGAAAAAAATAGTAAAAAAATTCAGAAATTATAAAACCACATCTTGGCATTATTTCTAGCCAAAACGGGATGTGATAGGCCGAAAAAGTGAAAACAAAATTTTAGTCCCGAATTCCGCTTTTGCACGACCCGGGAAAGAAAATTCCGAAAAAAATAGTAAAAAAATAGAAAAAATTGTAAAACCTCTTCCCGGAATTATTTCTAGCCACAACGGGAAGACATAGGCCGAAAAAGTGAAAACAAAATTTTAGTTCCGAATTCCGTTCATACTCGACCCGGGCATGAAAATTTCGAAAAAAATAGTAAAAAATTTCACAAAATTAAAAAACATCTACCCGTCATTATTTTTAGCCAAAACGGGATTAGATAGGCTGAAATCGAGAAAAAAAAATTTTAGACTCGAATTCCATTTTTACTCGACCCAAGCAAGAAAATTCTGAAAAAAAATAGTAAAAAAATTCAAAAAGTTATTAAACCTCTTCCCAACATTATTTTTAGCCAAAACGGGATGAGATAGTTCGAAAAAGAGAAAAAAAAAATTATAATCCCTAATTCCGGTTATACTCGACCCGGACAAAAAAATTCTGGAAAAAATAATAAAAAAATTCAAAAAATGATAAAACCTCTTCCCGGTGTTATTTTTACCAAAACGGGATGAGAAAGACCGAAAAAGAGAAAAAAATTTTAGTCCCGAATTCCATTCAGATTCGACCCGAGAAAGAAAATTCCGAAAAAAATAGTAAAAAAATTCAAAAAATTATAAAACCTCTTCCCGGCTTTATTTCTAGCCAAATGGGATGAGATCGGCCGAAAAAGAGAAAACAAAATTTTAGTCCCGAATTCCGTTCTTACACGACCTGGGCAAGAAAATTCCGAAAAAAATAGTAAAAAAATTTAAATAATTATAAAACCTATTCCCGGCATTATTTCTAGCCAAAACGGGATGAGATAGGCGAAAAAAGTGAAAAAAAAAAAAAATTTAGACCCGAATTCCGTTTTTACTTGACCCGGGCAAGAAAATTCTGAAAAAAATAGTAAAAAAATTCCAAAAATTATTAAACCACTTCCCAACATTATTTTTAGCCAAAACGGGATGAGGTAGTTCGAAAAAGAGAAAAAAAAAAATTATAGTCCCAAATTCCGTTCATACTCGACACGGATAAAAAAATTCTGGAAAAAATAATAAAAAATGATAAAAATGATAAAACCTCTTCCCGGTGTTATTTTTACCAAAACGGGAAGAGAAAGACCGAGAAAGAGAAAAAAAATTTTAGTCCCGAATTCCGTTCAGACTCGACCCGAGAAAGAAAATTCCAAAAAAAATAGTAAAAAATTTCAAAAAATTATAAAACCTCTTCCTGGCATTATTTCTAGCTAAAACGGGATGTGATAGGCTGAGAAAGTGAAAACAAAATTTTAGTCCCGAATTCCGTTCTTACACGACCCGGGCAAGAAAATTTCGAAAAAAAAAGTAAAAAAATTCAAAAAATTATAACTACTCTTCCTGGCATTATTTCTAGCCAAAATGAGATGAGATATGCCAAAAAATTGAAAGAAAAATTTTAGTCCCGAATTCCGTACATACTCGACCCAGGCATGGGAATTCCGAAAAAAATTGTAAAAAAATTTAAAAAATTAAAAAACCTCTACCCGGCATTATTTTTAGCCAAAACGGGATTAGATAGGCCGAAATAGAAAAGAAAAAAAAATTTTAGTCCCCAATTCCGTTCATACTTGACCCGGGAAAGAAAATTCCGGAAGAAATAGTAAAAAAATTCAAAAAATTATTAAACCTCTTCCCGGCATTATTTTTAGCCAAAACGGGATGAGACAGGCCAAAAAACTGAAAACAATATTTTAGTCCTGAATTCCGTTCATAGCCGACCCGGGCGAGAAAATTCCGAAAAAAATAGTAAAAAAATTCAAAAAATTAGAAACCTTTTTCCCAGCATAGTTTCTAGCCAAAACGGGGTGATATAGGCCAAAAAAGTGAAAACAAAATTTGAGTCCCGAATTCCGTTCATACTCGACCCGGACAAGAAAATTCAGGAAAAAATAATAAAAAATTCAAAAAATAATAAAACCTCTTCCCGGCGTAATTTTAAGCCAAAACGGGATGAGAATGACCGAAAAAGAGAGAAAAAAATTTTAGTCCCGAAGTCCGTTCAGACTCGACCCGAGAAAGAAAATTCTGAAAAAAATAGTAAAAAAATTCAGAAATTATAAAACCACTTCTTGGCATTATTTCTAGCCAAAACGGGATGTGATAGGCCGAAAAAGTGAAAACAAAATTTTAGTCCCGAATTCCGTTTTTACACGACCCGGGAAAGAAAATTCCGAAAAAAATAGTAAAAAAATTGAAAAAAATGTAAAACCTCTTCCCGGCATTATTTCTAGCCACAACGGGAAGACATAGGCCGAAAAAGTGAAAACAAAATTTTAGTCCCGAATTCCGTTCTTACACGACCCTCGCAAGAAAATTCCGAAAAAATAGTAAAAAAATTCAAAAAATTATAAATACTCTTCCTGGCATTATTTCTAGCCAAAACGAGATGAGATAGGCCAAAAAATTGATAGCAAATTTTTAGTCCCGAATTCCGTTCATACTTGACCCGGGCATGAAAATTCCGAAAAAAATTGTAGAAAAATTCAAAAAATTAAAAAACCTCTACCCGGCATTATTTTTAGCCAAAGCGGGATTAGATAGGCCGAAATAGAGAAAAAAAAAAATTTAGTCCCTAATTCCGTTCATACTTGACCGGGGAAAGAAAATTCCGGAAAAAATAGTAAAAAAATTCAAAAAATTATAAAACGTCATCCCGGTAATATTTTTTGCCAAAACGGGATGGGATTGGCTGAAAAAGAGAAAACAAAATTTTAGTCCCAAATTCCGTTCATACTCGACCCGGGCAAGAAAATATCGAAAAAAACAGTAAAAAAATTCAAAAAATTATAAAACCTCTTCCCGGCTATATTTTTAGCCAAAACGGGATGAGATAGGCCGAAAAAGAGAAAACAAAATTTCAGTCCCGAATTCCGTTCATACTCGACCCGGGTAAGAAAATTCCGAAAAAAATAGTAAAAAAATTCAAAAAATTATAAAACTTCTTCCCGGCTTTATTTTTAGCCAAAATGAGATGAGATAGGCCGAAAAAGAGAAAACAAAATTTCAGTCCCAAATTCCGTTTATACTCGACCCGGGAGAGAAAATTCCGAAAAAAATAGTAAAAAAATTTAAAAAATTATAAAACCTCTTCCCGGCTTTATTTTTAGCCAAAACGGGATGAGATTGGCCGAAAAAGAGAAAACAAAATTTTAGTCCCGAATTCCGTTCTTACACGACCTGGGCAAGAAAATTCCGAAAAAAATAGTAAAAAAATTTAAAAAATTATAAAACCTATTCCCGGCATTATTTTTAGCCAAAACGGGATGAGATAGGCCAAAAAAGTGAAAAAAAAATTTTAGACCCGAATTCCGTTTTTACTCGACCCGGGCAAGAATATTCTGAAAAAAATAGTAAAAAAATTGAAAAAATTATTAAACCTCTTCCCAACATTATTTTTCGCCAAAACAGGATGAGGTAGTTCGAAAAAGAGAAAAAAAAAATTATAGTCCCAAATTCCGTTCATACTCGACCCGGACAAAAAAATTCTGGAAAAATAAATAAAAAAATTCAAAAAATGATAAAACCTCTTCCCAGTGTTATTTTTACCAAAACGGGATGAGAAAGACCGAAAAAGAGAAAAAAAAATTTTAGTCCCGAATTCCGTTCAGACTCGACCCGAGAAAGAAAATTCCAAAAAAAATAGTAAAAAATTTCAAAAAATTATAAAACCTCTTCCTGGCATTATTTCTAGCAAAAACGGGATGTGATAGGCCGAAAAAGTGAAAACAAAATTTTAGTCCCGAATTCCGTTCTTAAACAACCCGGGCAAGAAAATTCCGAAAAAAAAGTAAAAAAATTTAAAAAATTATAAAACCTCTTCCCGGCATTATTTCTAGCCACAACGGGATGAGATAGGCCGAAAAATTGAAAACAAAATTTTAGTCCCGAATTCCGTTCTTACACGACCCGGGCAAGAAAATTCAGAAAAAAAAGTAAAAAAATTAAAAAAATTATAACTACTCTTCCTGGCGTTATTTCTAGCCAAAATGAGATGAGATATGCCAAAAAATTGAAAGCAAAATTTTAGTCCTGAATTCCGTTCATACTCGACCCGGGCATGGGAATTCCGAAAAAAATTGTAAAAAAATTTAAAAAAATTAAAAAACCTCTACCCGGCATTATTTTTAGCCAAAACGGGATTAGATAGGCTGAAATAGAAAAGAAAAAAAATTTTAGTCCCCAATTCCGTTCATACTTGACGTGGGCAAGAAAATTCCGGAAGAAATAGTAAAAAAATTCAAAAAATTATTAAACCTCTTCCCGGCATTATTTTTAGCCAAAACGGGATGAGACAGGCCAAAAAAGTGAAAACAAAATTTTAGTCCCGAATTCCGTTCATAGCCGACCCGGGCGAGAAAATTCCGAAAAAAATAGTAAAAAAATTCAAAAAATTAGAAACCTTTTTCCCAGCATAGTTTCTAGCCAAAACGGGGTGATATAGGCCAAAAAAGTGAAAACAAAATTTGAGTCCCGAATTCCGTTCATACTCAACCCGGACATGAAAATTCAGGAAAAAATAATAAAAAAATTCTAAAAATAATAAAACCTCTTCCCAGCGTAATTTTAAGCCAAAACGGGATGAGAATGACCGAAAAAGAGAGAAAAAAATTTTAGTCCCGAATTCCGTTCAGACTCGACCCGAGAAAGAAAATTCTGAAAAAAATAGTAAAAAAATTCAGAAATTATAAAACCACTTCTTGGCATTATTTCTAGCCAAAATGGGATGTGATAGGCCGAAAAAGTGAAAACAAAATTTTAGTCCCGAATTCCGTTTTTACACGACCCGGGAAAGAAAATTCCGAAAAAAATAGTAAAAAAATTGAAAAAATTGTAAAACCTCTTCCTGGCATTATTTCTAGCCACAACGGGATGACATAGGCCGAAAAAGCGAAAACAAAATTTTAGTCCCGAATTCCGTTCTTACACGACCCGGGCAAGAAAATTCCAAAAAAATAGTAAAAAAATTCAAAAAATTATAAATACTCTTCCTGGCATTATTTCTAGCCAAAACGAGATGAGATAGGCAAAAAATTGATAGCAAAATTTTAGTCCTGAATTCCGTTCATACTCGACCCAGGCATGAAAATTCCGAAAAAAATTGTAGAAAAATTCAAAAAATTAAAAAAACTCTACCCGGCATTATTTTTAGCCAAAACAGGATTAGATAGGCCGAAATAGAGAAAAAAAAAATTTCTCCCTAATTCCGTTCATACTTGACCCGGGCAAGAAAATTCCGGAAAAAATAGTAAAAAAATTCAAAAAATTAGAAAACGTCTTCCCGGTAATATTTTTTGCCAAAACTAGATGAGATTGGCCGAGAAAGAGAAAACAAAATTTTAGTCCCAAATTCCGTTCATACTCGACCCGGGCAAGAAAATTCCGAAAAAAACAGTACAAAAATTCAAAAAATTATAAAACCTCTTCCCGGCTATATTTTTAGCCAAAACGGGATGAGAAAGGGCGAAAAAGAGAAAACAAAATTTCAGTCCCGAATTCCGTTCATACTCGACCCGGGGAGGAAAATTCCGAAAAAAATAGTAAAAAAATTCAAAAAATTATAAAACCTCTTCCCGGCTTTATTTTGAGCCAAAACGGGATGAGATAGGCCAAAAAAGAGAAAACAAAATTTCTTTCCCAAATTCCGTTTATATTCGACCCGGGATAGAAAATTCCGAAAAAAATAGTAAAAAAATTCAAAAAATTATAAAACCTCTTCCCGGCTTTTTTTTTAGCCAAAACGGGATGAGATCGGCCGAAAAAGAGAAAACAAAATTTTAGTCCCGAATTCCGTTCTTACACGACCCGGGCAAGAAAATTCCGAAAAAAATAGTAAAAAAAATCAAAAAATTATAAAACCTATTCCCGACATTATTTCTAGCCAAAACGGGACGAGATAGGCCAAAAAAGTGAAAAAAAAAAAAATTTAGACCCGAATTCCGTTTTTACTCGACCCGGGCAAGAAAATTCTGAAAAAAAAATAGTAAAAAAATTCAAAAAATTATTAAACCTCTTCCCAACATTATTTTTAGCCAAAACGGGATGAGATAGTTCGAAAAAGAGAAAAAAAAAATTATAGTCCCTAATTCCGTTAATACTCGACCCGGACAAAAAAATTCTGGAAAAAATAATAAAAAAATTTAAAAAATGATAAAACCTCTTCCCGATGTTATTTTTTCCAAAACAGGATGAGAAAGACCGAAAAAGAGAAAACAGTATTTTAGTCCCGAATTCCGTTCACACTCGACCCGGGCACGAAAATTTCGAAAAATATAGTAAAAAAATTCAAAAAATTATTAAACCTCTTCTCGGCATTATTTTTAGCCAAAACGGGAGGAGATAGGCCAAAAATGAGAAAACAAAATTTTAGTCCCGAATTCCGTTCATACTCGACCCGGGCAAGAAAATTCCGAAAAAGATAGTAAAAAAATTCAAAAAATTAGAAAACTTCTTCCCGGCATTATTTCTAGCAAAAACGGGATGATATAGGCCGAAAAAGTGAAAACAAAATTTTAGTCCCGAATTCCGTTCATACTCGACCCGGCCAAGAAAATTCCGAAAAAAATAGTAAATAAAATTCAAAAAATTATAAAACCTCTTCCCGGCAATATTTTCAACCAAAACGGAACGAGATAGGCCCAAAAAGAGAAAACAAAATTTTAGTCCCGAATTCCGTTCATTCTCGACACGGGCAAGAAAATTCCGAAAAAAATAGTAAAAAAATTCAAAAAATTATAAAACCTCTTCCCGGAAATATTTTCAACCAAAACGGGACGAGATAGGCCCAAAAAGAGAAAACAAAATTTTAGTCCCGAATTCCGTTCATTCTCGACACGGGCAAGAAAATTCCGAAAAAAATAGTAAAAAAATTCAAAAAATTAGAAAACTTCTTCCCGGCATTATTTCTAGCAAAAACGGGATGATGTAGGCCGAAAAAGTGAAAACAAAATTTTAGTCCCGAATTCCGTTCATACTTGACCCAGGGGAGAAAATTCCGAAAAAAATAGTAAATAAATTCAAAAAATTAAAAAAACCTTTCCCGGTAATATTTTCAGCCAAAACTGGATGAGATAGGCCGAAAAAGAGAAAACAATATTTTAGTCCCGAATTTCGTTCACACTCGACCCTGGCACGAAAATTTCAAAAAATATAGTAAAAAAATTCAAAAAATTATTAAACCTCTACTCGTAATTATTTTTAGCCAAAACGGGAGGAGATAGGCCAAAAAAGAGAAAACAAAATTTTAGTCCCGAATTCCGTTCATACTCGACCCGGGCAAGAAAATTCCGAAAAAAATAGTAAAAAAATTCAAAAAATTATAAAACCTCTTCCCGGCAATATTTTCAACCAAAACGGGATGAGATAGGCCCAAAAAGAGAAAACAAAAATTTTAGTCCCGAATTCCGTTCATTCTCGACCCGGGCAAGAAAATTCCGAAAAAAATAGTAAAAAAATTCCAAAAATTATAAAACCTCTTCCCGGCTTTATTTATAGCCAAAACGGGATGAGATAGGCCGAAAAAGAGAAAACAAAATTTCAGTCCTGAATTCCGTTCATACTCGACCCGGGCAAGAAAATTCCGAAAAAAATAGTAAAAAAATTCAAAAAATTATAAAACCTCTTCCCGGCTTTATTTTTAGGCAAAACGGGATGAGATAGGCCGAAAAAGAGAAAACAAAATTTTAGTCCCGAATTCTATTCATACTCGACCCGGGAAAGAAAATTCCGAAAAAAATAGTAAGATAATTCCAAAAATTATAAAACCTATTCCCGGCATTATTTCGAGCTAAAACGGGATGAGATAGGTCGAAAAAGAGAAAACAAAATTTTAGTCCCAAATTCCGTCCGTACTCGACCCGGGCAAGAAAATTCCGAAAAAAATAGTAAAAGAATTCAAAAATTTATAAAACCTCTTCCCGTTAATATTTTTAGCCAAAACTGGATGAGATAGGCCGAAAAAGAGAAAACAATATTTTAGTCCCGAATTCCGTTCACACTCGACCCGGGCACGAAAATTTCGAAAAATATAGTAAAAAAATTCAAAAAATTATTAAACCTCTTCTCGGCATTATTTTTAGCCAAAACGGGAGGAGATAGGCCAAAAAAGAGAAAACAAAATTTTACTCCCAAATTCCGTTCATACTCGACCCGGGCAAGAAAATTCCGAAAAAAATAGTAAAAAAATTCAAAAAATTATAAAACCTCTTCCCGGCAATATTTTCAACCAAAACGGGACGAGATAGGCCCAAAAAGAGAAAACAAAATTTTAGTCCCGAATTCCGTTCATTCTCGACCCGGGCATGAAAATTCCGAAAAAAATAGTAAAAAAATTCAAAAAGTTAGAAAACTTCTTCCCGGCATTATTTCTAGCAAAAACGGGATGAGATAGGTCGAAAAAGAGAAAACAAAATTTTAGTCCCGAATTCCGTTCATACTCGACCCGGGCAAGAAAATTCCGAAAAAAATAGTAAATAAATTCAAAAAATTATAAACCCTCTTCCCGGCAATATTTTCAACCAAAACGGGACGAGATAGGCCCAAAAAGAGAAAACAAAATTTTAGTCCCGAATTCCGTTCATTCTCGACTCGGGCAAGAAAATTCCGAAAAAAATAGTAAAAAAATTCAAAAAATTATAAAACTTCTTCCCGGCATTATTTCTAGCAAAAACAGGGTGATATAGGCTGAAAAAGTGAAAACAAAATTTTAGTCCCGAATTCCGTTCATACTTGACCCAGGAGAGAAAATTCCGAAAAAAATAGTAAATAAATTCAAAAAATTAAAAAAACTTTTCCCGGTAATATTTTTAGCCAAAACTGGATGAGATAGGCCGAAAAAGAGAAAACAATATTTTAGTCCCGAATTCAGTTCACACTCGACCCGGGCACGAAAATTTCGAAAAATATAGTAAAAAAATTCAAAAAATTATTAAACCTCTGCTCGGCATTATTTTTAGCCAAAACGGGAGGAGATAGGCCAAAAAAGAGAAAACAAAATTTTAGTCCCAAATTCCGTTCATACTCGACCCAGGCAAGAAAATTCCGAAAGAAATAGTAAAAAAATTCAAAAAATTATAAAACCTCATCCCTGCAATATTTTCAACCAAAGCGGGACGAGATAGGCCCAAAAAGAGAAAACAAAATTTTAGTCCCGAATTCCGTTCATACTCGACCCGGGCAAGAAAATTCCGAAAAAAATAGTAAAAAAATTCAAAAAATTATAAAAACTCTTCCCGGAAATATTTTCAACCAAAACGGGACGAGATAGGCCCAAAAAGAGAAAACAAAATTTTAGTCCCGAATTCCGTTCATTCTCGACCCGGGCAAGAAAATTCCGAAAAAAATAGTAAAAAAATTCAAAAAATTATAAAACTTCTTCCCGGCATTATTTCTAGCAAAAACAGGGTGATATAGGCCGAAAAAGTGAAAACAAAATTTTAGTCCCGAATTCCGTTCATACTTGACCCAGGAGAGAAAATTCCGAAAAAAAATAGTAAATAAATTCAAAAAATTAAAAAAACCTTTCCCGGTAATATTTTTAGCCAAAACTGGATGAGATAGGCCGAAAAAGAGAAAACAATATTTTAGTCCCGAATTCAATTCACACTCGACCCGGGCACGAAAATTTCGAAAAATATAGTAAAAAAATTCAAAAAATTATTAAACCTCTTCTCGGCATTATTTTTAGCCAAAACGGGAGGAGATAGGCCAAAAACAGAAAACAAAATTTTAGTCCCGAATTCCGTTCATACTCGACCCGGGCAAGAAAATTCCGAAAGAAATAGTAAAAAAATTCAAAAAATTATAAAACCTCATCCCTGCAATATTTTCAACCAAAGCGGGACGAGATAGGCCCAAAAAGAGAAAACAAAATTTTAGTCCCGAATTCCGTTCATTCTCGACCCAGGCAAGAAAATTCCGAAAAAAATAGTAAAAAAATTCAAAAAATTATAAAACCTCTTCCCGGCTTTATTTTTGGCCAAAACGGGAATGTGATAGGCCGAAAAAGAGAAAACAAAATTTCGGTCCCGAATTCCGTTCATACTCGACCCGGGCAAGAAAATTCCGAAAAAGATAGTAAAAAAATTCAAAAAATTAGAAAACTTCTTCCCGGCATTATTTCTAGCAAAAACGGGATGATATAGGCCGAAAAAGTGAAAACAAAATTTTAGTCCCGAATTCCGTTCATACTCGACCCGGCCAAGAAAATTCCGAAAAAAATAGTAAATAAATTCAAAAAATTATAAAACCTCTTCCCGGCAATATTTTAAACCAAAACGGGACGAGATAGGCCCAAAAAGAGAAAACAAAATTTTAGTCCCGAATTCCGTTCATTCTCGACCCGGGCAAGAAAATTTCGAAAAAAATAGTAAAAAAATTCAAAAAATTATAAAACCTCTTCCCGGCTTTATTTTTAGCCAAAACGGTAATAAGATAGGCCGAAAAAGAGAAAACAAAATTTCAGTTCCGAATTCCGTTCATACTCGACCCGGGCAAGAAAATTCCGAAGAAAAGAGTAAAAAAATTCAAAAAATTATAAAACCTCTTCCCGGCTTTATTTTTAGCCAAAACGGTAATAAGATAGGCCGAAAAAGAGAAAACAAAATTTCAGTCCCCAATTCCGTTCATACTCGACCCGGGCAAGAAAATTCCGAAGAAAAGAGTAAAAAAATTCCAAAAATTATAAAACCTCTTCCCGGCTTTATTTATAGCCAAAACGGGATGAGATAGGCCGAAAAAGAGAAAACAAAATTTCAGTCCCGAATTCCTTTCATACTCGACCCGGGCAAGAAAATTCCGAAAAAAATAGTAAAAAAATTCAAAAAATTATAAAACCTCTTCCCGGCTTTATTTTTAGGCAAAACGGGGATGAGATAGGCCGAAAAAGAGAAAACAAAATTTTAGTCCCGAATTCTATTCATACTCGACCCGGGAAAGAAAATTCCGAAAAAAATAGTAAGATAATTCCAAAAATTATAAAACCTATTCCCGGCATTATTTCAAGCTAAAACGGGATGAGATAGGTCGAAAAAGAGAAAACAAAATTTTAGTCCCAATTCCGTCCGTACTCGACCCGGGCAAGAAAATTTCGAAAAAAATAGTAAAAGAATTCAAAAATTTATAAAACCTCTTCCCGTTAATATTTTTAGCCAAAACTGGATGAGATAGGCCGAAAAGGGGAAAACAATATTTTAGTCCCGAATTCCGTTCACACTCGACCCAGGCACGAAAATTTCAAAAATATAGTAAAAAAATTCAAAAAAATTAAAAACCTCTTCCGGCAATATTTTCAACCAAAACGGGAACGAGATAGTACCCAAAAAGAGAAAACAAAATTTTAGTCCCGAATTCCGTTCATTCTCGACCCGGGCAAGAAAATTCCAAAAAAAATAGTAAAAAAATTCAAAAAATTATAAAACCTCTTCCCGGCTTTATTTTTAGCCAAAACGGGAATGAGATAGGCCGAAAAAGAGAAAACAAAATTTCAGTCCCGAATTCCGTTCATACTCGACCCGGGAGAGAAAATTCCGAAAAAAATAGTAAATAAATTCAAAAAATTATAAAACCTTTCCCGGTAATATTTTTTGCCAAAACTGGATGAGATAGGCCGAAAAAGAGAAAACAATATTTTAGTCCCGAATTTCGTTCACACTCGACCCGGGCACGAAAATTTCGAAAAATATAGTAAAAAAATTCAAAAAATTATTAAATCTCTTCTCGTAATTATTTTTAGCCAAAACGGGAGGAGATAGGCCAAAAAAGAGAAAACAAAATTTTAGTCCCGAATTCCGTTCATTCTCGACCCTGGCAAGAAAATTCCGAAAAAAATAGTAAAAAAATTCAAAAAATTATAAAACCTCTTCGCGGCTTTATTTTTTGCCAAAACGGGAATGAGATAGGCCGAAAAAGAGAAAACAAAATTTCAGTCCCGAATTCCGTTCATACTCGACCCGGGCAAGAAAATTCCGAAAAAGATAGTAAAAAAATTCAAAAAATTAGAAAACTTCTTCCCGGCATTATTTCTAGCAAAAACGGGATGATATAGGCCGAAAAAGTGAAAACAAAATTTTAGTCCCGAATTCCGTTCATACTCGACCCGGCCAAGAAAATTCCGAAAAAAATAGTAAATAAATTCAAAAAATTATAAAACCTCTTCCCGGCAATATTTTCAACCAAAACGGGACGAGATAGGCCCAAAAAGAGTAAACAAAATTTTAGTCCCGAATTCCGTTCATTCTCGACCCGGGCAAGAAAATTTCGAAAAAAATAGTAAAAAAATTCAAAAAATTATAAAACCTCTTCCCGGCTTTATTTTTAGCCAAAACGGGAATGAGATAGGCCGAAAAAGAGAAAACAAAATTTCAGTCCCGAATTCCGTTCATACTCGACCCGGGCATGAAAATTCCGAAGAAAAAGTGTAAAAAAATTCCAAAAATTATAAACCACTCCCGGCTTTATTTATAGCCAAAAACGTGGATAGATAGCCGAAGAAAGCAGGAAAACAAAATTCAGTCCCCGAAATTCCGTTCAATTACTCGACCCTGGCAAGAAAATTCGAAAAAAAATATGTAAAAAAATTAAAAATTATAAAACCTTCCCGGCAATATTTTCAACAAAACGGACCGAGCAATAGGGCTCCAAAAAAGAAAACAAAAATTTTAAGTCCCGAATTCCGTTCATTCTCTAGACCCGGGCAAGAAACTTCCAAAAAAAAATAGTAAAAAATTCAAAAAATGATAAAAACCTTCTCCCGCGGCAATATTTCAACCAAAACGGGACGTAGAAGGCCAAAAAAGAAACAAAAATTTTAGTCCGAATTCCGTTGCATTCTCGACGCGGGATGAAAATTCCGAAAAAAATATAAAAAAATTCAAAAATTAGAAACACTTCTTGCCCGGCATTATTGCTAGCAAGAAACGGATGAGATAGGGTCGAAAAAGAGAAACAAAATTTTGTCCCGAATTCGTTCATCACCATCCCGGCAAGAAAATCCGAAAAAATAGTAAAAAGAACTTCAAAATTATAAAACCTCTTCACGTTAATATTTTTTAGCCAAAATTGGATGAGAAGGCGCAAAGTGAAATCAAAATTTTAGTCCCGATTTCCGTTAATACTCGACCCGGGAATGAAAATTCCGAAAAAAGATAGTAAAAAAATTCAAAAAATTATAAAACCACTTCGCAGCATTATTTTTAGCCAAAACGGGATGATATAGGTGAAAAAAGTGAAATCAAAATTTTTAGTCCCGATTTCCGTTCATACTAGACCCGGGCAAGAAAATTCTGAAAAAAATAGTAAAAAAATTCAAAAAATTGTAAAACCTCTTCCCGGCATTATTTTTAGCCAAAACGGGA
>NW_022154747.1:0-96364 GCF_001633185.2 Quercus lobata
CAATATCACCCTCTCTCTATTCTTATAGGGGAAGGGGTGTCATTTGAGCAATAGCTCATTGACAACATAAGCTGCTAAAAATGAATAAATGAGATGTTTATACTGATATGGTCTATAATTTCTAACAGATGATGATTATGATAAGGGTGAACAGAGGCATCACTTTATTTCCACTTTTTTGTTCCTTAGCTTCTTTTCTCTCGGGCGTATACTTGGCAAGTCAGTATTTCTGCATAGACATACAACAACACAGGCTTAATATGAATGGTAGCTGATTGCAAAATTTACACTTAATTCAGTAAATATATGTAAGTACCTGTAAGTGGCTTTTCACATGATAGACGGTCAAACCTTCAACATGCATATGCTTCAATACGCCCTTTGGAGTAGCCTCTACATTTCAGATCAAACAAATCAGACCTACACGCAATAGAAAGACAATAGGACTTTCAAAACTTTCATAACAGTTGATAAGATAGCAAATATTTTGACATACTAAAAACACAACAATACCACTAAAAAAAAAACCTCAGCCCCATCAGGTGACAGCTTGCACAAAACAAGCATGGAGTGGCATAACCTTCAAGTGGCTAACCAGGGAGATGGCTGACTTGAAAGATCATCAAGAGTTGGCACCACAGAGTGACAACTTTGATTACACGTCAATCCTATGGCTGGTTTTGTTGGTACTTGTGGTTTTTCATAAATTTCCTACATATTGCACAAATAATCCCTCCCCCAAGATTTTATATTTGACTCAAAAGGAAAGACCATATCTCATTCATTCTGTTCTTTTGAATTGTAATAAAAGTTTGGCAATAATGCTAGAAGTTAATTTGTTCGAACAATCAAGTCATATTTGATTCGGCACCATGAACTATCAACCTTACCCTGTACATGGTACTTTAGTCAGCATATATACATTTAATCAGAATGTAAGTAGTGGCAGTCGCAAGAGACTTACTTCAAGCCGAGGATTTTCTCCATGGTCAGTGATAGTTCATCAGACAAAAACTGTAGCTCCAGTTGCTCTGTAAAAATGTCGCTTGCACAACTTACACTGTGAAGGCCATCAAATTTTAGAAGCATCTCCAGAAAAATTAAGAAAGTCTATCATATGAACCTCTGAATTCTTCTCATCATATAGATTGTCTAAATCCCCACTAATAACTAATGGAGCTTTTGAATCATGTGCAGAAATAGACTGGTCGAAGGATGGAGGATGTGGAAGAGATGGGAGATTTCCAAGCTGCCAATGGCTTTCAGAGCTTAAAGAAGAAGACTGGTATAAGCTGAATCAGAACATGGATGAACATGAAAATGTGCTCTTAGAGTTTTGGACATAAGAACTAGGAGACAGAGAACTATTTGATCCAGATTTCAAAAAATGCTTTTGAGGCTGGACAGTAGATGCTCAGGTATGAGTAGGAGAACTAAGAGATTTTGTTCAAATGAAAGGCGATGGATGTGAAAATGAACACTCACTAGCAGATAAACTCTTGTATTCTGAATCTCTGATTCATCAGTCAAAAAATTATTTACTTAATAGTCGGTAGCATAATATGACTGACTCCTCTAGTGGCCCCATTTTATTAAGATACTATTGTGATTCATGGTCTTAAAAAGCAGCTGAACCTTCATCCACCTGTGAAATCAACAAATGCGATATGTCTTAACTCAGTAGAAAGCTTAAAATTTATAAATTACTTTGAGATAAAAGGATTACAATTTAAAGGCTTCATTGGGTTGAATATACATGAGGTATAGGTACTTTACAAAGAAACAACACCAGGTCAAAGCAGAAACAAGAAGTCACATACAGTCTACATCTCTATGAAATTTTTCTTTCTTTCTCCCCAAAGCAGAAAGAAATTTCAGTTCAAAGACAAGAATCAGCTACAGTACTTCTTTTAATAGAGTCATTTGGTATCCCCACGATATTGGCTTATTTAGACAAGTAAAAACTCTCAACCTGTTACCGTTTCATTTTAGTGGCAGGGAGTGGTCAATCCACAAAGTAAACCACTGAATTGAAAGCCAAAGGAACCATGTCAAATTGAATTCATAAACAAATGGGTACAAAGAAAAATGTCCAAGACCTACAAAACAGACCACCAGTTGAGTGATCAGCCAGATGCCATCCGGTAACACCAGAAGAAATCATGTTATAATAAAATCAGTCCAATTACTTACTTGATACATGTAAGAAGTGGTTACGATTAGTCTTAAAAGCTTTAGTCATGAAAAGGTGGGCCAACACTTACACCGTAGAATAATCATGTTACACATGCTAACAATTTCATGGATAATATATTTATTGGTTAAAAGAGCAAGGATCACAACAAAATCACTAGACTGAGAAATTGCTATATTGTGCTCAGCTACAAGTCAGAAGTGCTAATAGCAAGCCACATCAAAAACCCTTTCCTGGTCACAAAATAAAAGAGTAAAAAATTTACACATTCATTACAGTAGTTAATGTTTAGTTGATACTTACTGGACCAAATCTGGAATGGCACAGATTGGAGTCTAACTGAAACCAACCAGCTCATTTGTGATCATGTTGTAAAGCAGCAACACATACAGAACCATTAAACAATCCATGTGCGGCTTCTCCCAGTGACCACAACAGTTACATACTCGACAACCATAACTGTCTATGAAACCACATTTTTGTCAGAAATATAATCGAACAGCTTACGAGCACTGAAAATATGTTTACATTTCCCATAGAAGTCAATCAAAGTAGTCCTAACAAAGAGATCCCCTTCAACCTCGCACCTCAATGCCGACCCATGAAGGGCACTCCCTAGGCTAACCTCACACTGGGTGGAACGAGCTTTAATGATTGATGGGTAGGTGTAGCTGTCAGGCACACCAACCTCTCTCTTCATGCGAATGAAGAGCGAAACAACGTGGATGAAATGAGATTTTTGAGAATAAACTCTAATGAGAGAGTTCTAGAGAAACCTACTGGGCCTGCGAACACGGTTGAAGATGGAAGTGGAATAGGAAAGAGTGGAGAGAGAGAGGGAGAGGGAGAGGGAGAGGGAGATGAAAAGGGTGATGAGGCCTTTACAGATGATGTGAGCGGATGTGGAGAGAGCTCTTGCAAATACAAGCTCTGAGGAGAGTTGGGATTGAATTTAAATTGAAGGAGGTGGAGGTGGTGGCGGTGGCTTTGGGAAGGCTACTGCTATTGCTACTGACACTGGGGAAAGAGAAGCAACAGCAAGAGAGAGAGAGTATCGACAAGAGACACTCATCTCTTTGCCTTCTCGGTTTTTTATCTTTAGCACATAATAATAATGGTAATTACATGAAATTATATATATATATATATATATTATTTATTTATTTATTTATTTATAGTGTCATTTTAGTTTTTAATGTTAAATATTATTATCTTCCAAGTGAAACATTAATAATTTAAAAAATACAAAATAAAAAGACTAGCACTTGCAAGTTGCAACTCAAAATGGAAGGCATGTGTGAGTTTGGTGGTCGAGATTTGGCTCCTCTTATTTTCTTGTGGTAACTGTAGTTAGTGTATGGGTCTATCTCTCCTCTCGGTCACTCTCTATTGTCTTTTTTCTTTAATTTTTCTTTTTGTTTAACGATATGGGTCTCATTTTGTTTCAGTTTGTATCCGTTTGATGATTGGGTTTTTATTGTTAAGAATAAAGCTTGATGATTTTTCTTGGGTTTGAAAATTGGGGTTATTGGGTATGGCATGTGATTGAACGAAAAGTTGCCTGCTTGTTTGTAATTGGTGTGTGCATAAATCTCTTGCCTTTGGCATTAATTGAGAGTAATAAGAAATCCATGTAAACTATCTTGGGTAGCCATGACTGATTTAAAAGCGTAATGTAAGTTTGGTAGTCATGAGGATCATAATTGCCATTTGAAATGAGCTTTCATGCTTAATTGCTTCTTACTAGGATATCCACCCCCCTTCGCTTATATGGACAATATGGATAGAGATATGTAACCACAGATTTAATGGTTTTGAGTTATCAATTCTTGAGCAAAAATCTTTATTTTTGTTGTCATTGTATGAGTATTCTATTGGTTTTGGTAGTGTTCGTATCCCTTCCTTTGTAGACTTGGTTAATAATTTGAATTTTGGCTTGTAATTATTTTGAAGGAGTCTATGTATGCTGTTTGTATATAGATTTCATCGTTTCCTAATAAAGCGTGTCACTTGTGAAATGAAAAAAAAGGCTTGCGGAAGGTACTCTTATCATCTCTTTTGACGGTCTGGTTTTTGTGTTTGCGGGGATATTGATTATTATAGAACTCGTGTTATTGATCATATCCATCTTCTTGCATTATCTGCCTATTTACAGTTGACCTCAACTCTCTTCTAGTCTAGCCAAAGATCTGTGAAAAAGGTCTAAAGTGGATTTCTTGTAACTTCTTTTCCATATATATTGTATAAGCTTCTTTTTAACCTTTTCCCTGTAATTTTTCCTTTCTTTTAGGGGTGTGTATGGGTCGGGTTGGGTCGAGTTGAGGGGATTTTTTGACCCAACCCACCATGGTGGGTCAAAAATATTCAACCCAACCCAACTCAACCCACATGAGTCGGATTGAACCCATGGGTTTGACAATTTTTTTTTTATTATTATTAAATTGAGTAGAAAAAAAATATAAATATTAATATATTAAAAAAACCTAAAGATTAGTATCAATGTAACTTCTTAAAAGCAAACAACACTAATGACTAAACAACAATAGTAATTTATTAGAATTTGTATGAACTAATTGGCTTGTATATAGAATAGGAAGAACTGGTTATTTAAAAAAAATTATTAATTATATAATATATTATTGTGGGTACCTAAGGCATGCTTGGCAACGTCCTAGGCATGCTTGCAACGTCCTTGGCCGACCCAGGCATGCTTGCAACCTTTGCGTCCCACATCGAAGGAAAACCCCCCCACTTTCTGCCTTATAAGCTGTGAAGTAAAGGGAGTAGTGTACCACCAAGTCTCTTGTGATCACAAGAGACTTGGTGGTATACTACTCCCTTTACTTCACAGCTTATAAGGCAGAAAGTGGGGGGGTTTTCCTTCGATGTGGGACGCAAAGGTTGCAAGCATGCCTGGGTCGGCCAAGGACGTTGTCAAGCATGCCGAGGACGTTGCAAGGCATGCCGAGGATGGCCTAGGACATTGCAAGCATGCCTAGGACGTTGCCAAGCATGCCTAAGCATGCCTTAGGTACCCACAATTATATATATATAAATATATATATATATATATATTTATATATATTAAATTAGTATTAGTAGGAGGAATCGAGGAAATGCTGCTCTACAGTTGGTTTTTTTTTTTTAAATTATTAAATATATAATATATATTTAAATATATATATTATATATATAAGTTCCCTACAGTTGATTTAAAAAAAATTTAAATATATAAAAAATTTTAAATATATATTAATTATTAAATATGGTTGGTCAAGTCGGGTTTGGCGGGTTTGTAATTTTATGATCCAAACCCAACCCGAGCCGCTATAAATTTTTTTTTTTGTAACCCAACCCAACCCTCCAAGCCTTAAAAACCGACCCGACCTGCTGGGTTGGGTCAGGTCGGGTTTGGCGGGTCGGTGGGTTTCTTGCACACCCCTACTTTCTTCTTTTAGAGGGTTTTCTCAACTGGTTACCATAGAGGCATTAGTATACCAGAAAGACTACAATTACCAATATAGTGTTGCCTACGCATTAGCTCGTGAGGCTAGAGATTTTGAGGAGTTTCGGGCTTGGTTCAAAGAAATGCTTGAGGATATTGTAATCTCATATGTTGTCTTTCAATAAAATTTCTGTCTTGATTCTCCCCAAAAAAAAAAAAAAAAAAATTGTCACGTTTGTTGTTTTGGGTTGAATAGAACTCTTGTTATTATGAAATTTTAATCAAAATGTACATTTTAATAAAAAATTTCTTCATATTTGGATCATTGCCCAAATTGATTTTCAATGAAGCTTCTTAAATTCAAAATTTACTTTGTACCATAGCGTGTGAAATTTGAAAGAATCTGTAAGCGGGAAATTTTTATAAAAAAAATGTACGCAAGAATTTTTTTTTTTTTTTTGGAGGAAGTGTAATCAAGAATTTTTTTTTTTTTTGAGAATCAATACAAAGAAACTTTATTAAATCAACCAAAGTCTGTTACAAGAACATGATGAAGTTGTGGTGGAATATCCTCCATCCACACTATAAGAGCATCAACGTGTCTAGCGTACTGAGCTAAATTATGGGCTAGAGAATTACTCGATCTGTGGGTGTGCGAAAAAGAAATACAAGAAAAACTTTCAAAACTCTGCTTAATAGATGAAATCAAATGGCCAAAGGAAGTAAAGGACTCCTCCTCACTTCGTAAGGCTGAAATAATAAGCTCCGAATCTCCCTCGACAATAACAGAGGGTAGATGGAGTTCAAGAGCGAAAGAGATGTTTGATAATAAGGATAATGTCATTAATATTATTTCCAAACTTAGTAGAAGTACTGATAAAACAATCAATTGTAAAAAGAAAACAAATGAGATGTTAATTATTATTATAGGGTAATTGATAACAAAATAGAGAATGAGATACAATGCATAATAAGAAACTAAGGCCACGAGAGAAAAAACGGATACATTGTGAGAAACTTCAAGTTACAAAATTATTATTAAGGTAAGAAGCATAATTCTGTTTCAATTTGTTCAAGCTTCAAATTAAAACCACAAGGCGGCAAAGTTCACCATTCAACCCAGCACATTGCTCTTCAATCTTGTGTCTAAGCTGACTGGCAAGGATCCAAAGGAAACCCACATAGTCCGGGATTATTGGCATAACTATCTGCTGTAATTGAAGAATTTGGACCAAAGTAGGGGACTGGTCCTGTCAAAAGATTGTTTGCCACACTAAATTGTTTAAGCCGAGCAAGCAGACTCAATTCTGCAGGAATCTGACCTGTCAACCTGTTATGGTCGAGTTTTAGAACATTCAAGTAAGTACAATTGGACAGGTCCTCAGGGATTTCTCCTGAGAAATTGTTAGATGAGAGATCAAGAGATGTCAGAAATCCACCTAGGTTGGAGATATTTTGCGGAATATTTCCAAAAAGTTTGTTGCTGGAAAGATCCAAGCCTGTTAAGCTTGTGCAGTTCTTAATGGCACCAGGAAATTGGCCACTAAGTCCCATATCCGAAAGCCGGATATTCAAAACCTTGTTCTCATCAGGGTGCCAACACTCAATCCCAGTAAATTTACAGATGAAGCCTTCAGTATTGTTGTTAAAATTCCATGAAGTGTTCAAATAACCATAAGGATCTTCAAGTTCAGCCTTAATACCTTTCAAGCAATCTATATCACTTTGAACACCAAAGCTCAAACCACAACTAAGCAACAACCAGAGAGAAACAACTACAAGAACAGTAAGAGGCCGGCCATTCAGAACCATTTTCATCAAGAGCCAATAAGAACGAGCTACGGATTTTTTTTTTTTTTTTCTTTAAATCACTTGGAGATTACTATCAAATGTACGTCAGAGTGCTCAAAATACTGAAATCAAAAACAACCAAAGCCTTCATAGCATCATCACCTGAGACAGAAATCAAGAAAAACAACAACAAAAAAACCCCAGTTCAGCTTTCTACGAATTTTTAAGCATACCCAGCTGAGAAAAATGATAACAAAATAAAACCAAAGCCCAGTATTTAAGTATTATTGCTCAGTTTTTAATGTTGTGGAAGGACGTATTTGAGTGTTATAAAAATACGTATTAAAAGTTTTATTGTTGTTTAAATATTGAAAATTGTTGTTTAAAGCATGTAACCAAAGAATCTCAAACTCAGAGTATGCAACAAATGTAGGAAGAAAGCATAAAACTTTGAGCTACCAGTTTGAGTTGACTCGTTCATCGATCAAAAGAAGTCAATATTGACAATATATTCATCCAAAAAAAAAAAAAAAAACGCTAAAAGTAGAAGTAAATTTGCGAGAGAATACAAAAGTAAGCTGAGATTGAGGTTTAAGGAGGCTTACCCGGAAAAATAAAGGAAACCCAGAAAAGGGTTTTTGAAACATGGCAATCTTTGGTTTGAAAGGATGGGATGGATATGGTTTGAATATTTAAACGCAAGTATTAGAGGGAGTAAATTGATGAAGGTAAAAAAAGAAAAAATAAAAGTTGTGATGTGAAATTCAACCATATATAAGCAGAGTGTGAACTGAGATAGCTTTTTGAATTTGTAAGAGAGTAGACGAGGAGAGACCAGTAAAGAGGTTGGGTTGGGTTTATCTTCATCATCATCAAGTTCGGGTCCAAGAAGGTAGGCCATTTTGTCAAAGTTCAAAGGCGACTATTCGGTGCTTGACTTGCTTTTGCTGAAAGTTAGTAAGTTGACCGTGCAATTCACGGATAATTTTGTGGTATTTGATGATTATTTCTTTTTATCGCCTACTCACTAATCAACATAAGTCTAAAAAATTTTGTGATAGGACTTTATCATACCTACAAAATAAGCACAGATTTTTTTATCTTTATTATTTTTTTTTTAAAAAAGATATTGCTATTGTGTTCATCCTTATAAGAATTTAAGTATAGATTAAATTTTCATTATTTTTGACAATTTTTCTTTGATTCCTTTATAATTTATATATTGTGTTAGTTTAAATGAATTTTTTTCAAGCTTTCAGAGAATAGACTTTAGATAAGATGTTCAACTTTTATACGCCAACCATTGATTGTAAGTCTTGTACATGGAACAAATAGAGATAAGAAATTAAGAATATGGTCTATTTTGGTCGGCCTTAGCTTGATTTGTCTAGACTTCAATTTTCTCTCTTGCCAAAAGTCTGACTTATTTTAGGCGGAAGTTTTCTTGATTATTACTTGTATACAAAATTCTAGGATAATTAAATTGGAATAGGTCCTTTACTAACCTAACCAATTGAAATAGGATGTAATTTCTTCCTTGCGAGAAAAATTAAACACTCATTTGATGTAATAGGAGAATATGGAATTTGACAATGTATACACTGGGGTTTGTTCTTGATGTTGTGAAATTGCTATAAGTACTAAAAACTCTAGTTTGATTCGTTGGCAAGTCATGTTCTTTAATCGTGAAAAGTATAAAATGGAAAACTTTTATATTCCTACAATAAATGTTTTGGAGAGAAAATTGTTAGCCTCCTCATCCCATTGGGACCCCCCTATATATACAAAGGAAAAAATGTCCAATATTCCTAAGTGTGACTTAGTTACGTGGAATTTTGTGCAATTGTGCCTAGATTTCTTTTAAAATTTTAATTATAATTTTAAACTCTAATTTGTTGATTTTTATATGATTTTTGTGGTTTGATTTTGATTCAGTAAAGACATATTAGCCAAAAGAAATGAAGGTAGAGTTATTAAAGAAATTTGTACTTTCAAATTAGCAATTACAGATGACTAATGTTGCATTGTCATTTGTGGTTGTGGTATGAATAAGTGGTATGTTGTTTGGGCAACTAATTGAGGCAAAGTAATTAACCATATTAAAAGGGATTAGCAACTTTTCCTTTCTCCTTAACTATTTGTGGTATGTATATGCCTTTTTTCACATATGCTCAAGTGAAATACCCATTAGGATTTCCCTTAATTATGATAAACATATTAATTTTTTTTAAAGGAAGTTCTATATTTATTAAATGATATATATATATATATATATATATATATATATGTCGAGGGCCATGTAGCTGAATTGGCATCTCCCTATACACAAAGTATCTGGGGTTTAAGGGAGAAAATGTTCAAATTGCAGGAATTAGGGAAAAAATGTTCAAGTTGCTAGATTAGTTGTATATTGTAATTATTTATAAATAAATAAAAAAAGATATAGATATATATATATATATATATATATATTGTTTTCCTTGAACTAAAGCAGTTGCGATGGAAGTGTGGAGTGGATGGTTTTTTTTTTAGTCCTCGAGTATTTTGGATTGTTTCAAATGAGTAATGGCTCCTCTTAGGCTCTTAAAATTTTTGGTGTATTGTTTTTGCTATCTATAACTTTGATTCTTCTTTACCTAATAAAGTTTGGAATTTTCTGTAAGTACATTTTTTCTTCAAGAAAATGAATAGAAATCTCCCTTCATGTTCATGCTCATGTTAATGTTCATATTTGTATCTTTTGCAATACTCAATAAGTTGTTTACTCATTTTGTGAATAATCAATTGTAGTTAAGAAAAAAAATTATAAACACAATACTGTTCAATTAAACTAACATGAAAAATTAAATCTATTAGATTAAAAAAATGGACATGAAAATGAAAATGAAAATGAAAATTGCACAAAAAATTTCTTAAATAGAATTAAAATAATTTTTACTCAATATTGTTTATCAAGCAATCATGTACTAACTAACAACATTCCAAACATTACATGCATAATGGGGTGATAAAATGGTTGTTCAGTTTATTTAAGAAATGTGATCTAGCTAATAGAAATTAAAAAAAAAAAATACAATAACTTTCATGCATAGTCATGAATTATACCTTTAAATATATCTTATGCATTTTATGAGTTTTATTTTATATAAATGTATTTCATAAAATTAACAAAATTTATCATAAAACCCTTCATTGTATTTTTTAAAACCATTACATAAAAATGAAAGAAGGTTTTTTTTTTTTTTCCCAAAAAAATTTTCTCTAGTCAAAATATTTACCAAAAAAGATCATACCAAAAAAAAAAATCGTGCAACGCATAGGCTAATAATCAGTCTATATATATAATTACAGCAAAAATTGAGAGAAAATCCAATTAGATTCTAAATTGGATTCCAATTATTGTCTAATTTTGCACCACATGTCCAATTTAAGGTTTAAAAAAAAAAAAAATTGATTTCCAAATACCGATGGACTTACCATTCCAAATACATTGCAATATACTAACTTTTTTTTTTTTTTTATGAGATAGTTTTTGTGATGAGATAGTGGCTCCTAAAAAAGGGCCATATATGGGACTGTGATTTCATGAACAACGATTAATTTTAAATAGAGTGATGGTAGGTAGCTATACATACATACATACATACATACATATATAGCCAAAACTAAGAGAAAATTTAATTAAATTCTAAATTGGAGTCTAATTTTGCACTACGTGTCTCATCTAATTTTTAAATTTGTGTGTCAAGTGAATTATTAGGTGCAAAAATCAAAGAGTCTAAAATCAATTAGACTCTAAATTGAATTTTAATTGGAGTTCAATTTTGTGCCATATATCCCATCTAATATTTTAATTTTTGTAGCAGGTGGATTATTTGGTACAAAACCGAAGAGTCTAGAACCAATTAGATTCTAAATCACACACACACACACACACACATAATTGTGCTTGTTTTTAAATGTACATGTGCATATGCTCGGGGTTACAAACTACTTTTATTAAATGAATGTATCAATCTTTAAACACAAAATAGAAAAATAAGTAGGAAATTGATTTATTACCTTGTTGACATGACACTAATTATATTCATTATCATGTTAGTTTACAAGATTTTTATAATATAATTGGTAATAACTTTAACTTCTTAAAAAAATGATAATGTAAAAAATTGACATTTGGCTTTTTTTTTTTTTAATTTCATTTTAAAATTAGGTAAATAGTATGTTTTTTAGATGATGTTCATGAGCACTTTAACTAAAAACTCAAGACTTAAACCCCATTTGGTTGCCAAGAAAGCAGAGGAAAATAAAAGAAAAGAAATTTTCAATTTTTGCTAATAAAATGACATCTCATTTACTTATGGAGATGCAATTAATATATTTTCAAATATTTTATTTTATTTTCTAATTAAGGACACGTGATAATTCAAAGGATAGCTTAGATGGTATAAAAATATTATTTTGATATTACTATTAGATACATCAATTCTTTTCATTTGCCACTTAATAATAAGGATTATTTTGACACAATACGAAAAGTTTAGAAACAAAATTGACACGTTTAAGATGTTAAAAACCATTTTGATACATAGTCCAACTGTACAAGTGTTAAAGACTAAAACGGTAATTAAACACATTTTTTACATTTTTTTTATTAAAGATTAAATTCTATAAGAATGTGGTTTAAAACCCAAGTTTTACACCCTCCAAGCCCAACATGCCACATCATCTTATCATGTATTTAAAAATAAGAACAACCACACTCAATCAATTATAATACTCATTTGAAAATTCAACCAAATTGGGAGTTTATTAAGATATTATTAATTGTGGTATGATGTACTAAGTCTTAAATAAAAAGCTAATGTGATATCTCTTATTGGATGGTATAAAATATGAATTTTACACCCCATTCTTACCAAATTCAAACTCTTTTTATTAATATCCTCAAAATACTTTTTTTTATTAGCTGAATTTGGAAACTAATATCCTGTTTGGTTGTAAGGGAGATGAAAAGGAAGGAAGGGAGGAAAAAGTAAGGGAAGGGAAAGGGAAGAAGAGAGAGTTGTACATAGAAGGATTGCATTAAACAATTTCTTCAAAAGAAAGGTCTTCTTTGAAAATATAATGGGGCCATCTGAAGGATTGTGCTAAGAAAATGTATAGAACACAAACTTTTCTCAAAATTATGGGTTGTGAGAAAAGTATGAAACTTCATCAAAAAAGAAAAAAAGTATGAAATATTGGCCAATCGGTCAAATTGTGTATTCTCACTTTTTAATAGAAAAATGAAAAGTGAAAATGCTTGGGACCATCACAGCACATATTAATATAGAAAAAATTAATGAAAGAAGTAAAAAAAAGGCTAAATGCAAGGTTAGAGCGCCACTTGGCAAGACCTCATACACTCCCGTATGAGGTCTCTGCTTTTATATATATATTGATGATTGATGAGAACCAACCAAGGAAAGGAAACATTAATAAATAAATAAATAAAGTTATTAGAGTATTTTATTACTATCAGGAAAGGAAACATTAATAAATAAATAAATAATGTTATTACTTTATTATTACTATCAATTCCCCCGGGGGGGGAGAGGGTATTTTAAAAGTCTTTTTTTTAAGAAAAAGGTAAGTGATCTATTATTAATGGAAAAAAAAAAAAAAAAAAAAAAAAAAAAAAAAAAAAAAAAAAAAAAAACTACAAAACAAAACAAAAACCAAACTCAGGGAAGATCCGACTGGAAAACAACATCCACATCCTCGAGTAAATCTTCTACCCATATCTCAAGATCTGCAGATAAAACTGCATTTTAGCTAAACAATGAGCTAATCTATTCCCATCCTTTCTAACATGCTGAAACAAACAACTTCTCAACATACGTCCAAGTCTTTTGGTTTCATCAATGATATGGCCAAACAGCAGAGGGCAGGGACCACTACACTTCAAGGCCTAAATAACATGAAGGAAGTCACCTTCAACAATAATGTTAAAGAGACTCAACTCCCTTGCAAAAATCACAACCCTTTGAGCTGCCAAAGCTTCAGCCATCTTAACTGACTGCACCCTTCCTAGATTCTAACATAGTGCCGCAATAGCTTGCTCGGACTGATCTCGACATACAACACCAATACCTGCTATACCTGAATCTTCAAAATAAGCAGTATCAAAGTTTGCTTTGAAGCAACCATTGGGCGGAGGAGACCAGTGAACCACAGGATGAGGAATAGATGCACCATGCTCCTGAGGATTCACATCCCAAAATTCCTTAACCAGCCGCCGAGCTTTATCACCCAATTCAAGTAGCGACCAAGAAGATTGATGCTCCTTCATCCAATTACGATGTTGCCATAAACACCATGCCACATTAGCGAACAAAGCTGCCCTAAAATTCGACCCAGAACTGAAGAGCTCCTCTAATAATTCAAAGAAAGTCCGACACTTCTTTTGAGTTAGTGACCGAAATTCTAGGAGCAACATCCACACCGACCTTGTCTGATCACAGAGCCATAAACAATGCATAATTGACTCAGTGTGCTCTCCATAACCATCATATTCCTTGCCAATAGGGAGATGTCGAGCCTTTAAGTTCTGTTTCGTGGGCAGAGAGTCCTTAGCAGCACACCAAATAAAATGCCGAATCTTATTAGGTACCCTCATCTTCCATATTTTCTTCCATACCAAACCATTACTACTCGAAGATGATGAACTGGGCATAAGAAGAGATTCAGCAAAGACAAGCATACGGTAAGCACTCCTAACACTATACTCCCCATCATTGGTCAGAGGCTAGGTCAGACTATCTTCTGCCCCATCCTCACATACTTAAATCCTCCTCACCAAGTCAGCCTCCCACGGAATTAAACAACTTGCAAGACGACTCGGGTCCCAAACTCTTGTATTAGGGAAAAACAAATCACAAACCCGCTGAACTGAAGAATCAGCTCTTGGAGAGATGATCTTACTATGATTCAGATTAGGCAGCCACCTATGTTGCCAAACATCAATCAGCTTTCCATCGCCAACCTTCCATATAGCCCCTTTTTCAATAACTCCTCGTGCCTAAAGAATATTCTGCTATGCATAAGAGCATTTAGGATGAATAGACGCCTCAAGAATATTACCAATGAGGAAATACTTAGCACTAAATACTTTAAAAAGGAGGGAGTCTTGTCAATGACAGAGATGCCACACCTGTTTAGCAAACAATGCATTATTGAACTTTTGGAAATCTCGAAACCCCATACCTCCAATTGATTTTGAAGAATATAGATAACTCCATTTAACCCAATGAATTTTTCTTCCATCATCATTGCCCCACCAAAATTTTCGAATCATGGCTTCAATATCTTTACGAAGGCCTACCGAAAGCTTGAAGACACTCATGAATAAGCTAGGATAGATTGGACCACTGCCTTAATCATAACCTCCTAACCAGCTTGAGACAACAACTTTTCCTTCCAACCTTGCATATGACACCATATCCGTTCTTTGATTTAAGCAAAGCACGCCGACCTATTTCTTCCAACAAAAGAATGTAAAGCCAAATATTTCTCATAATGCCTAATAACAGGGACATCGAGGGCCACTTTGATAGCTTCTTGAGTTACTTCATTTGTATTCCTGCTAAAACAAAGAGTGGTTTTCTCCTTATTAATCACTTGGCCCGACGCAATCTCATAGTAAGCTAATAGCTCTTGAATTTTATTGCACTCTTCTAAAGTAGACCTGCAAAAGATTAAGCAATCATCTGCAAAAAATAGATGAGTTAGTTTAGGCCCATTTCTACAAAGCGAGAAACCCTATATGTCTCCCTTTATTGTAGCACCTCGTAAAAGAGCATTCAACCCCTCAGCACAGAAAAGGAACAAATAAGGGGAAAGATGATCTCCTTGTCTTAAACCTCGAGATAGGACTATCATACCCTTTGGCTTCCTTTCACGAGGATAGAATACGAGACAGTGGTAATACACTCCATAATCAAAGCTACCCATGCACACGGGAAACCCATTTTAAAAAGAATTTTTTTCAAGAAACACCCATTCAACTTTGTCATAAGCATTGCTCATATCTAATTTCATAGCCATAAAACCTTTCTTCCCTATACAACTATTCTTTATATGATGCAAAGATTCAAAGGCAATTAAAATATTATCAGTGATCAATCTATCAGCGATAAAAGCACTCTAGGTCTAAGATATAATGGAATTAAGAATGGGCTTGAGGTGATTAGCAATCGTCTTACTGATGATCTTGTAGATTACATTTCACAGGCTTATGGGTCGAAAATTAGAGATCTTTTCAGGGTTTTGAATTTTGGGAATCAGAGTAATAAAGGTATGGTTGATAGATTTTAGGATAGACCTTGAATTTAAACAAGATAAAACAGCTTGAGAAACATCCATACTAATATCAGTCCAATAAGTCTGATAAAATAAAGGTGGCATACCATTTAGACCTGGGGCTTTAAGCGGATCCATTTCTTTAATTCTTACTCCCACCTCCTCACTAGTAAAAGGCCTCTTCAGATTTGTTCTCATACTCTCAGTGACCACAGCATCAATCCCCTCCAAAACCCTGTCAAGATCCTGTGGATTTGAGGAAGTAAACAGATGAGTATAGAAATCAGTGATAATAGCTTAAAAAACCTCCTCATCCTCCTGCCAAGCTCCATTCCAATCACGCAACCCCCTAATAAAATTCTTCCTCTTCCTTTGAGTGGTAGTCCTATGAAAAAACTTCGTGTTTTGATGACCATTTTTCAACCACTGAACCTTGGACCTTTGTTGCCACATCTTCTCCTCTTTATCAAAAAGAGCATTCAATTCCATCTTAATCCGAATAACCTCCTCAAGCTCCCCAGTCCTAGTCGAAACCTCTTTAGCATGCCATAATTGATCCTTTGCTTGCTTTATCTGCTGCTTCACATTGCCAAAATGAACCCTACTCCAAGACTTCAATCGTTTCTTACATCTTTTAAGTTTTATAGCTGCCACGAACATGGGAGTACCATTAGGAGTGCAATCCCAGGCCCTTGCTACCACCTCCTTGCACTCAGGGTCCGAAATCCACATTGCTTCAAACCGGAAAGGCTTCCTGCGCCACCTTTGGTACTCACTATCCCCATCCAAGGATAGAAGAAGTGGCCTATGATCTAATGTAAAGCAATTCAAATGCTTCACCCTACTTGTAGGAAAACGAGTCAACCACTCATAATTAGCAACTCCCCTATCTAATTTATCCCAAATCTAGTCCTCTCTTCACTTGCCATGCCAAGTAAAATCTGGACCAAAATACCTCAAATCAACAAACCCGCAATGGTCCAACACATCACGAAAATTCTGCATCAAAAAAGGAGCCCGAGGAGCCCCACCTTTCTTTTCTCACACCTCGAGCAACTCATTAAAATCACCCAAAACACACCATAGAGGCTTCAGTTTAAAACTAAGCATTCGAAGCATATTCCAACCCTCATTCCGATGACTTGTATCGGGCGGCTCCCCATAAAACCTAGTCAATCTCTAAGCATTCTTCGAACCACCATGCACAATAAAATCAATGTAATACTTTGAAAAACTATTCACCCAAACATCCACCCCTACTTTCCATAAAATAGCTAATCCCCCCCCCCCCTTAATCATCATTATACACCATAAAACACCCATAAAACAAAATCCAATCTCGTACCGATTTCATATGTTCCATAAATAACCATGTTTTTGACAAAAACACAATCATGGGATCTTGTGCTTGCACAATATTGACAAGCTCTTGAACGGCATGTCGGTTCCTAAGCCCCCTGCAGTTCTAAGCTAAGATTTTCATGGTTGTCGACGGGGTTGAACATCAGCCTCCACCGATTGAGTTCTCACCACAAGTACTTGTTTCTTTCTACCATCATTAGCAAGTCCCATTTCCTCACTTGACACCTCTCTTGGATGCTTCAAGGAAAACAATTCCACTGGTATTATTGAAGGTGTACTGCCACTATCAAATTTAAGGGGAAAATTCCTTAACCCCCCTACTAACTTCTCCATTCGCTCCCCCTCACCACTACCCCTACCAACTCGAACCTTCTTCCCAAGTTCCTTCCCACCATCGAAGCGTGCTAACTTGGCATCGATATCATCTAATTGAGCTTGGAAATTCTAACTAATGGGGCCCTGAATGTCTCCTGGATCCATGCACCTGTGTGGGTTACTCACATCAAGAATCCCATTCACTTCCGTCACCACTGGTACCTCCATCTAAACGTGCACATCATTAAACTTGGCATTCCGACCCTCATCATCATCACTCCGATGGTGCTCTCGGTCCCCATTGCTTTGCATGGTCTTCAAAACTTCCACATCCCCACCCTCACTCTGCTCCAAATATAAGGCAGTCTCATTATCCTCGTGCTTCTCCTCTTCATACCTAGCAACCCGAATCACAATTTTCTTGGCTAGGTTCGGGGTGTTCACTTGCAACCACGATCCAAATTGTTGATCACTACCCTACAATGTACCCTTCCTTTCCAACCAGACCGAGCATTCCTTATCACGATGGGTAAGACGGCCACACCAATAACATAGGTTAGGCAAATGCTCATACTTGAAATTTACCCAACCTTCCTTGCCATCACTCAGTCCTATCTTTCTACCTCTACATAACGGTTTTGTAATATCAATCCTCACTTTTACTCGCATAAAGTGGCTGCCCTCATAGTCCTCCTCCGCTGCCCCTGAGTTTACGACTTCCCCTGCTACCGAAACAATGTCTTGTGCCACTCTCAACTTCAAACTACCTATAGGGAGGTCATATACCTGAATCCAAAAAAATACACTATCAAATACTAGTCCCTTCATCTCCGTTTGGTGTCCAATTCTCTTCAAAGCAACCAAGTACTTATCAAACAACGACGGTTCTCCCGCAAGAACTCTGTCAACTTCAGTCTGCTCAGAAAAAATAAACACACGGTGATCACCTATATCACGTGCTTCGAAGCCCTTTTTAGTGTGCCACAGTATTTTGAAAGTGCGAGTGATGGCCTCAATATTCAAAACTCTACCCGTAAAAAACCGTGCCGCAAGTAGAAACTTCCCTTCAAGACCATCATCCTCCACTTGGTACTTACTACTTACTGCCTTCAAACTCCATTAGCGAAAAAGACTCCTAGAGAGTAGATAGATTCTCCATACCTATCCAACTAGAGATAGACTCCAACGTTGCGCCGGTTAGGAAACCAGAAACCAAAACAAAAGCCTCACTTTGAGAGTAGGCACGTATTCTACCAACCTAGGGTTGTCGCGCCGCCTTAGGTTAGAGAAACTCTGAAACTTTGTTTTAATTTTTAAGGGAGGATCTAAGCAAAGTTATTTGATCAATGACTTAAATAATATAATAAGAGAATGTAATATAATAGTAAATTTATCAAAATTTAGATTTAATAAGAGAGAGAGAGAGAGAGAGAGTTTGTAGCCATTGCTTGGAAATTAGTCCGACTAGCTTGTTTTTTCTTCTTCTTCAGTGTGTTGCACACGGTTTAACATCACTTCCTAATAAATGAAAACATCACTTCTTAATAAATGAAAAGACTGACTTTGCCAAAAATAAAAAAAGACTGACTTTGTCAAAAACTTGTAAGACAACAATACTCTCATATTTACTATTTTACTTTTATTTATTTTTTACTTTTAATTTCACTTTTAAAATACAGATATGTTTGCATGAATGGTGAATATTTATACAAAATAATAGAACGAGTATTATAACATGAAGATATTTTTCGATTTATTACGAGAAAGAGAAATGTAAGAAAAAAGTGGGAAAAAGACAAAAGTAGAGGTCCGAATCAACAAAAAACGAGTTGTTTACGTTCTATTCACATGTTTAAGAGTGCAAAAGAGTTTAATATTTCAGCCACCTTCGCTCTCCTCTCCCTCCTTCTCCTTGGTTCCAAACATTTGTAAGCTATCTTTCATTTAGTGCTGCCGTGCTAGAACCTGGAAATCTCGAGTGCAATCCTGATCATGATGATTCAAGGAAGTAAGTTTATTCAGCTACTTGTTTATCTCATCATTGGGCTTCAATGCGTAGGGTTCAGTTTGATGAGTAGCACGATTCGGTGCTTGGACATTGAGCATGAAGCTCTTCTTAAGTTTGGAGAAGGCTTTAGTAGTGGTACAGACTACTTCTCTTCATGGAAGGCCGAAGAAGATTGTTGCAAATGGAGTGGAGTTGGATGAGACAACGTAACAGGGCATGTGACCAAACTTGAGCTCCACAGTCAAGATCCATTCAACATATTGCCAGTGAGATAGGTTCATCTTTGCTTAACCTACCATATCTGCGACACCCAGACTTGAGTCAAAATAAGTTCAGCTATAGTATTCCAATTCCAGAGTTTATTGGTTCTCTTCATCATATAGAATATCTCAACCTATCTAATGCCAATTTTCATATGGAACCATTCCTAGTAATCTTGGAAACCTCTCACACTTGAAGTCTCTGGATTTGAGTGGAAATGGATATTCTTCTTTAAGAGCTGAAAACCTCAATTGGGTTTATGGTCTTTCTTTTTTGAAAGTTCTTGATCTGAGTGGTGTTGATCTTAGCAATGCAAAGGATTGGCTCGAATCAATAAATATATATGCTAAGTTCTCTAGTAGAGTTACGTTTATTTTATTGTATGCATCACAAGCTTCCTTAATATGTGCATAATGTGAATTTTACCTCCCTTAAAATCCTCGATCTCTCGGATAATAATTTCAATTCTAACATACTAGATTGGTTGTTTAAAATTGGCCATAGTTTGGTTTACCTTAATCTTTCAAGATGTCAGTTACAAGGTCTGATCACAGATGCTTTTGGGAACATGACTTCTCTCACCCCTCTTGATCTATCGAGGAATGATCTCGAAGGTCCAATACCACTAACTTTAGGCTTGTTTGAAAAAGAAAGTCAGCTTAACAAATCTTCATCACTGAGAGAGTTGTATCTTTTCGACAATCAATTGAACGGGTCCTTAGAGCAAGGTCTTGTACAACTCTCTCAACTGGTTGCCCTGGATGTGGCTAGGAATTACTTGGAGGGTAACATCACGGAAGCTCACTTAAAAAATTTCAGTAGTCTGCGGGTGTTAGATCTTTCTTCAAACCAGTCGGTGTTGAATGTGAGTTCAAGCTGGATTCCACCTTTCAACTTGAAACCATAGGGTTGAGGTCTTGCCTAGTAGGCTCAAAATTTCCACAGTGGCTTCGATCACAAAGTAATTATTCTTCCATTGATATCTCTGATGGAAAAATTACAGATGTCGTGCCAGATTGGTTTTGGAACCTTTCTTCGAGGATCAAGAATATGAATCTGTCGTTCAATGACCTCAAAGGAAATTTGCCAGATTTTTCATTGCAAATCCATCTTTCATTACTAGATTTGGGCTCCAATTCCTTTTTGAGTCGCCTGCCTCGCTTCTCCACCAGCTTAGAAATATTGGCTCTAGCAGAAAATTCATTTTTTGGACCAATTTCGCACTTATGCGGAATATTGTTTGCAAATAATTCTCCAAGCTATTAGGATCTATCTTCAAATAATTTATTGAGAGAAATTCCAGACTGTTGGGAATATGGGTAGAATTTGGTCATTCTAAACTTAGCTAATAACAATCTTTCTGGACAAATTCCTTACTCAATTGGCCACTTAATAAATCTAAAGACCCTGCGATTGGACAACAACAATCTTTCTGGAGAAGTGACTTTATCGTTGAAGAATTCCATTGCCTTGAGAGTTCTAGGCCTTGCCAACAAGAAGTTATCCGGTAACGTATTGGAATTGATTAGTGAAATTTACAATACTTGATGATTCTTGAATTGCGATCTAATACATTCAGTGGACATATTCCCTCGCAGATGTGCCAACTAAAAAATTTGAACATTTTAGATCTTGCTTTAAATAATTTATCTGGAACTATTCCAAGATGTGTCTTTGATGGCATGACTTCCTTTGAGGAAACTCTTTCCTTAATCTATTATCCTTACACAACCTATTCTAAAGGTATCAAACTCACAGTCAAATCTAAGGAGATAGTATCCAACCGTGTTCTTAAACTTTTAAAATTACTTGACCTATCTTCCAATAACTTATCGGGAGAAATTCCTAAGGAAGTTATGAGTCTTGTTGGATTGCAAATTTTGAATTTGTCAAGAAATCATCTGATCGGACCAATCCCACCAAACATTGGTGAAATGATTAATTTGGAGTCTCTTGATTTATCAAGGAATCACCTTTCATGCAGCATGCCACCTAGCATGGCAAGTCTAATCTTCCTCAATCACTTGGACGTGTCACATTACAATTTGTCAGGAGAAATTCCACATTCTACGCAACTCCAATCATTTAATTACTCGTCCTTCATGGGGAATCCTCAACTTTGTGGGTCTCCGTTGTCAAAGATATGCTTGAGGGATGAATTACTCGAAGATTCACATTGTAGCAATGAAATGTGAGATGAAGAAAATCAAGGCATTCAAAAAGAAGGGCATGATGGCTTCAAAATACCTTCATTTTATTTAAGCAAGGGACTTGGATTTATGATAGGATTTTGGGGACTATAGGGCTTGTAAGGTTGAATTTATTCAAGCATCGTATTGGCTTTATTCCGTGCCAAATTTGCTTGTAATTCAGCATTTAGTAACCCTGTATTTAGGTGGGTTTGATGTAAGGGTAGTGAGTGAGATAGAGTGAAGTTTGCTCAAGAGTGTGCAAGAAAACAGAGTCTCGCGGCTGGGTCTCGCGGGTGACTCGCGGCTTCAAGCCGCCAGAAGCAACCTCACGTGCCAAGCATGCTGGAAGGTGAACAGTCTGCTAGCTGGAGCACTACAGGACAAAACAGGACAACTGGCCATACGGTTATCTCGCGACTGGATCTCGCGACTTAGTCAAGCCGCGAGCCACCCCTGTTTTGTAGAATTCTGACGTTTCACATTCCTCTCCACTCCAGTATAAATACCCCTATTACCCACGATTGAAAGAGAGCTTCCAGAGAGAATTTTGAGAGAGAAACCCTAAAGAAAAACCAGATTGTTTCACCCACAATCTCTACCTTAGAATCTCTTCAAATTCCTCAACTCTCTTCCTCTCCATTGTCAAATTCTTGAGAGGCATTATACCAAACCAGGTTCTCACCATCATCATCATTGTGAGTCTGTTGTTTGGATTTCTGGGAAGCAGTTAGGAAGGAACCAATCTTCATTAGTTGATGCTACGGTCTAGTAGCGGAATCCGGGAAGCTAGAAAAGAAAAAGGTTCGGCGCAACCTCGTTGGAGCAAGAAGCTTGGAGGGCTTAGGTGCACTGGGTAGATTAGGCTTGGAGGGTCTATTGCTGTCCTTGTATCCCAACTATATTTTCTAGTGGATTGATTACTGCTTGGAGGGCGGCGGAGAGGTTTTTCGCCGAGGACTTCGGTTTCCTCTTCGATAACACATCGCGTGTTGTCTTTGTGTTTGCATCTTCCTTCCTCTATCTTTGCCTTTAAATTATCTGCTGTGGATTTTATTTTGTTATGGCTTAGATAGTATTTAATCAATTTCGTATGATAGCATATGTTAAGTTTCCGCACACTAGTTGTTTGACATATTGCTTGAATTGATTAAGTTGTTATTTGGGGGTCTAAACGTTCAAAGGTGTTTTTACACGTTTTTGAACTTTCAATTGGTATCAGAGCAGGTACACTTGTTGTGGTTTTATTACCTAAGTGTGATCCTAGACCCCTGTGTTGTGGCTGATTGTTTTGGTTTATACCATGCTGAATTGTAGCTTAAGTGTTTGTGAAAATGACTCTATGCATATGTCTGAAAGGTGTCTTACTGATGATCTTGTAGAACTGTTAAAAACTAAGAAACATGCTAGAGTATTTGTTCACATGCTGGAATTTCTTGAAAGTCAGAATCATGTCTTACATAGTAGCATATCTGAATCTAAATCATTGATTAAGAAATATAAAAGAAAGAATAGAACGTTGTGTGAGATGATTGAGAATCTGAAAAAGGAATATCAATATGAAAGAAGCATGAAAACTGATGATGAGTTTGTGTATGAAGGTCAAGAATGTCTGTCACATGTGAACCTATTTGTGCATACCTCATTGAAGGTGTTCAATGCATGTTTGTGGTATCTTGACAGTGGGTGCTCTCGCCATATGACAGGGGATAAGTCTCTGTTTAAGACACTCAAAGAAAAGATTGGTGATTATGTGACCTTCGGTGATGGAAGTCATGCTCAAGTCCTAGGCAAAGGAACCATTGAGATACCTGGTTTGTCGCTGTTGAAAGATGTGCTGTACATAAAAGGGCTGAAGGTGAATTTGCTGAGTATCACTCAAATTTGTGATGATGATTTTCTGGTACAATTCTCTAAGAAGGGATGTTTGATCATCAATGAAGAGGGGATTCAGGTTTTGGAAGGAAATCGGACTACTGATAACTGTTATGGAATTGTTCCCACGGCACCCATATCGTGTAGAAGTGCTCGTGTGGATACGTTGGAGTTGTGGCATCACAGATTTGGGCATGCCAACTTCAAACAAGTAGCGAAAGTTTCAAAACTTGAAGCAGTCGAGGGACTTCCTAAGTTTGGAAAAGTGAAGAAGACCGTTTGTGGTGCGTGTCAAATGGGGAAGCAAACTAAGGCAAGTCATCACAAGGTGAATGTGATAGCCACCTCTCGGTGTTTGGAGTTACTTCATGTTGATCTTATGGGGCCTACCAGAACAGAAAGCCTAGGGGGTAAGAGATACATTATGGTTGTTGTGGACGACTACTCAAGATACACTTGGGTTGATTTCCTTAGAGAAAAATCAGAGGCTTGTGAGAGGTTGGAGATTCTGTGCAAGAAACTACAAAATGAAAAAGGGGTTCCGATAGCCAAAGTTAGAAGTGATCATGGGAGGGAATTTGAGAATGCAAGATTCGAGTCCTTCTGTGAAAAGAATGGAATTAAAAGAATTTTCAGCTCCCAAAACTCCACAACAAAATGGAGTGGTAGAAAGAAAAAATCGTGTGATTCAAGAGATGGCAAGAGTCATGTTGCTTAACAAGCAAATACCTCAAAACTTTTGGGGAGAAGCTGTCAACACCTCGTGTCACATTGGCAATAGGATTTTCTTTCGAGTTGGTACAAAGAAGACTGCCTATGAGATATGGAATGGGAAGAAGCCAAAAGTGAAGTATTTCCGGGTGTTTGGAAGTAAATGCTATATCTTAAATGATCGAGAGAATCTTGGGAAGTTTGATGCGAGAAGTGATGAGGGTTTTTTTCTTGGCTACTCTACTACAAGTCGAGCGTATAAAGTGTTTAACAAGAGAACAAAGACTGTGATGGAGTCCATAAATGTCAAGATTGATGATGCCTTACCTAAGGTGGAAATGATTGATGATGTAGAAGGGCCGAGCACCAAAGAGGCAGATGTTGAGGTAGAAGCTTTGGATATAGAAGGTGAAGAATCTATACCAGAAGTAGAATCGACTCCAATCAACCAAAGAATGGAAACGAGATCGATGTCTAGAACCTCAAGCCCTCTTACTCCTCCGGAAGTCCATCCTCCTATCTCTCGTAGTGATGAAGTTTCCACTTCAAAAAGGCCATCTTCAAGAGTTATCAAGAATCATCCGGAAAGTAATATCATTGGATCTCTTGATGACGGTCTTCGCCTCAGGAAAGGAAACGTTCTGCTAGCCAATCATGTGACATATCACTGTTATCTTGCACAATTTGAACCAAAAAGGGTTGAAGAGGCTCTTCAAGATGAGAATTGCGTTGAGTCAATGCATGAAGAGCTGAATCAGTTTGTAAGGAATGATGTGTGGGAACTTGCTCCACGGCCCGAGAACACTCATGTTATAGGCACAAAATGGATTTTTAAAAACAAAACTGATGAAGACGGAGAAATAATTCGAAACAAATCTCGGTTAGTAGCCCAAGGATACACTCAAGTTGAAGGAGTGGATTTTGATGAATCTTTTGCTCCGGTGGCAAGACTCGAATCCATTCGCATCCTCATGTCCATTGCGTGCACCTTGAATTTCAAACTTTATCAAATGGATGTAAAGTGCACGTTTCTGAATGGATATCTAAATGAAGAAGTATTTGTCGAGCAACCAAAAGGATTTGAAGATCCTCATTTTCCAGATCATGTACTAAGATTGAAGAAAGCCCTTTATGGCTTAAAACAAGCGCCTAGAGCCTGGTACGATCGTCTTACACATTATCTTCTAGACAGAGGTTTCAAGAGAGGGTATGCAGATCGAACTCTGTTTGTCAAAAATGATGAAGGTTATCTCCTTGTGGCACAAGTCTATGTTGATGACTTAGTGTTTGGGGCAACCATCGAAGATCGTGCTACTGATTTTTCTGAAGAGATGAAGAAGGAGTTTGAGATGAGTATGGTGGGGGAGCTCACATTTTTCTTGGGTCTTCAAGTCAAACAACAGAAGGAGGGTATTTTTGTATCTCAAGAAAAGTATGCCAGAAACATCGTCAAGAAGTTTGGACTAGAATCCAAAAAACATGCCTCCACCCCCATGAGCTCTTCCACTAAACTGAATGTGGATTCGTCGGGAGTTGAAGTAAGTCCTACATTGTATAGGAGCATCATAGGAAGTTTGCTCTACCTTACAGCCAGCAGACCGGACATTGCTTTCAGTGTGGGCGTTTGTGCCAGGTACCAAGCTAATCCGAAGGAATCTCATTTGACTGCTGCTAAGAGAATCATTCGATATGTGAATGGTACTGCAAACTATGGTCTGTGGTATTCAAAAGACTCAAATGATTGTCTTGCTGGGTATTCAGATGCTGATTGGGCTGGCAGTGTAGACGATCGGAAAAGCACTTCAGGCGGCTGTTTTTATCTTGGTAACAACCTTGTCTCGTGGATGAGCAAGAAACAGAATTTAGTGTCTCTATCTACTGCAGAAGCAGAATACATCGCTGCTGGAAGTTGCTGCACTCAGCTTCTTTGGATGAAGAAATTACTTCATGACTATGGAATTCCTCAAGAAACGATGTGTGTCTTCTGTGACAACACCAGTGCCATCAATCTTTCCAAGAATCCTGTCCAGCATTCTAAGTCTAAACACATAGAGATACGCTACCATTTCATTCGGGAATTGGTAGAGGAAAGAGTTGTATGTCTTGAGTTCATACACACCGACAATCAAAAGGCGGACATCTTCACCAAGCCTCTCGATGGTCCACGGTTTGAATCACTCCGTAAGACCATTGGTGTCAGTACAATTCCTTGATTCTCTTGTGTGTTGTGTGCTTCACATATTTATAATTTGATATGTTTGCTTGTGATGTGGCACACACTTCTTTGTTAGCCCTTTGTGCAACATGTTTATTGTTTGTTTGTCCTTCTGTTAATTCTGTTGGTTCTTTCTTTGATTGTTCAATCATTTTTCTTCTTTTATGTCAAAAATCCAAAAATCACATAAAAATAGAAAATCAAAAAGCTTGATTGACTTTGTTGAGCTTTTGTCTCAAAACTTGTTTTGCCTTGTACCTTTGTGCTAATGGCTTTGTGCATTTTCGAGCATTGCTTGTTTTCATGCACTTATATCACTGTGGGAAAAATCTTGAAATCTTTGTGATTGTTGTAAATAGATCTTCAAACTTGTCATGAATGATTAGTGAATGGTTTTGTTGATCTTGAGACTTGCATAGACTTGTGTCTATATATCTTCCCACTCTTTATTTTTGTTTTGCTAAAAAGAGCTCACCAAATGTAAATCTCCAAATGAAAAGAGATATTGAGCTGCAAAAGCCTGTCGCACATTCTAGTATTTGACTAGGAAAAAGGGCAAGCGACCTTATATTGAAGTGAATGTTTATTCAAAAAGCCAAAGGCTTATTCATTAAAGTGAAATATCATATATCACTCTCACAATGAGAGGTGATTGACTCAAAAGATCAAAAAGATCAATTGTTATGATTGAAAGTGGAGTCAAATGTAAAGCTCCAAATCATGTTATCAATTTTTGTGGGAGGTCATATATACATACTTCTATAATTGAGATGGGTCACATGATCTAGTGCTAATTGTGTATGCCTTGGTTGAATTGATCATTGAAGCTTCACATTAGACGAAGGACTATCTCATTGTTGATATCCACACACAACACACAAGTTTATGTTCAATAAATGCCATATTCATTTGTGTGATTGTACTTGATGAAATGTGTTTTTCACATGCTCAATCTTTGATAATTCAAGCACAAAAAGATTTTTGAGTGTTTTAGGTGTTTTTGGAAAGTATTTTGTTTGAAAATTTTGAAAATTTCAAAAATCCAGTTTTGCCCTGTTTTGGCGGCTCAGTCGCGGGTATGTCAAGTCGCGAGCCTCAGTCGCATCTTCTCTGGTCATTTTTGGCGACTTGTTCGCGAGTGGAAGGTCCAGTCGTGAGGTTCACTCAGAGATTTTTGCAGCTCAGCTCGCGACTTACTCGCGGGTAGACCTTCCAGTCGCGAAAAACACTTAGAAAAATTTTCAAAATTTTGTTCTTGAGTGCTTTGGCGGCTTGAGCTGGCGACTGTGTGGCGACTTAATCCAGTCGCGAAATTCGCGTGTTTGGCAGAAACAGGAGCAGTTTTAAAACTTGTTTCAGTTTTCCCTCGAATATTTGTGACTGTTCATCTTCTCCCTCCCAAACACTCCGTGCTCCCATTTCCAATCTCCATTGTTGCATACTTGTAGCTCAAAATCTTCAAGTCACAGGTATGGGTTTTCAGTTTTTGCACTCTTTTCTACTTGATTTTGTGCTTTTCCCTTTGATTTTTCACATATATTTGTGTTTTAGAAATGGGTTTGTGTTTCAGATTTTGCTCCTTGTTCATGCTTAGATTGCGAATGCTGCTGCTAGAATATGATTTGATCTTAGTTGTTTCATTATTATTCTTCATCCTGTGCTTAGCTATGTGATTCCTTGATTTTATCTGAACTTTGAGTTGTTGAGTTGTTTCAAATTGTTCCTTTTATTAGGCTGTGAGTTTAATGTGCTAAATATGCCTGCTCTATTGTGTTAATCTTTTGGGAGCATATGTGTGCTTCACAATACTGTTTATGTGACATATCATTTTCCAGTTTCTGTCTCATTGACTTATAACTGCCTTTAAGTTAGTCTCTATATCTGATGCTTTTATGTGTATTTCCTATCTTAGGCTTGCTTTTCCATGTGATTGATCTAAGTAGCTTGTGCTTAAATGTTTCAAGTTCATTTGTATGGATGAAATCTCTTTGTTAATTACATGGGACTGACTTGTTCTACACATATATTGCTCTATATTGTTGTGGCCTCTTCTGATTGTTCACAGATGGCTCCCTCACCTCCTAAGAAGAAAACTCCTGCAAAGAAGGCTGACAAAAGATTGAAAATGGATTCTAAGCTATTTAGGTCAGTTCATCATTTTAAGAGATACAAGGATAACTTCATGAGTGCAGGCATTATTCAAGAAAGATTTGTAGATTTGGAGGATTTGAGACAAACCTTTATCCCCAGCTGTTTTGAAGGAAGAGGATGGGAAAAACTTCTGAGTGATTTCCCTGTAGTGTGTGAACCCCTGATTAGGGAATTTTACTCAAATGCTGTGATAAAGGAAAATGAGTTAAGTTGCTGGGTTAGAGGTAAAGAATTCATTTTAGATGCTCATGTCATAGATAATGCATTAGGACTTGAAGGATTAGATGATGAGGAATTTATCAACTACAAGGATAGGAGTGTCTTCATTGAAACAGTTCAACAAAGGATAGGTGGGCAGAGAGAAGGAAAATGTTTGAATACCACTGCCTTTCCAGTGGACATGAAGTGTTTAACAATCATCATGATGTTTAACCTCTATCCCATTAAGAAGTTGACTACAATCAATTGTGCTAGAGCAGTCTTTCTGATGGATCTCAAAGAAAAGAACTTCATAGACATAAGTTCCCACATATATGACACCATTGTGGATGAGACAATAACAACCTCTAGGCCAAAACTGATCTTTCCCAGTTTGCTAATGAGGATTTTTAGAAGGAAGGGTGTTCCTATCCCACAAGACATCAGTCCCATGTCCACACCTTCTGCAATTAACAAGCTTACCTGCAAAAGGATAAGTGTTAGACTTCCAGGAGAAGAAGATGAAGGTGATGAAGGAGAAGGTGTCCCAATGGAGACTGAAGCAGAAGCAGCAGGGCATGCATCAACCTCAACACCCAGGAGGAGTGGCAAAAGACCCAGAGCATCAACTTCTTCAGATACACCTCCAGGTGCTTTCCAAATCATTCTGGAAAGACTTGATGGGATCAGAGAAGTCCAGACTGAGCACTCTGAGAGGATGAAAGCTATGCAGGATCAGATTGATGTTTTGTCTGCAAAACTTGACAGCTTCACCACTCAGCCTGAACACTGACCCTTTGGCCATTCCTGTCAAAAAGGGGGAGATGTGTCTGTTGATAATGACATTGATGATCGATTGAGAAGCAGAAAAGCAGCTCTTAAGGGGGAGCAGCCCTTAAGGGGGAGTAATGTGTTGAGGGGGAGTCATGTCAAACTCTAAGACTTTGTTTATATATATTTATGTTTTGAGTACTCTTAGTGGTTTTATGGGTTTGAAAACATACTCTTAGTGGTTTTATGGGTTTGATACACTATGTTTTTGGTGTATTGTTTCTAACTCTTAACTTATACTCTTGGTTTAAAGTTTAATATATTTTGATGATGTTATTCAGGATGTTTGTGTTTTGTACCCATGTGCTTGTGTAAGCTTTTAGGGTTTATGTTTTATGCATAGTTTGTAGGCTTTATGATATGTACCTTGCTTAATGCAGCCTTTATGCTATGTTGAAATCAGTACTTTAATCTAAATGGTATGCATTTTGGTTTATGTACTGTCACTCTTGTGCCCTTGTAGGATTGTTCCTAGATGCATATACCTTGTGTGATATGCTTTGGTTGAGTGTTGAGCGTACAAGTGTCTTGCCTTGTGCTTGTTAACTTGTATGTCCTTGTGTTCATTCCAAGTGTGAATGAGCACTGTGATCACTACCTTGTGGTGTTCACTTGGTTGATCAAGCCATGGTTTGTTTCATAACTCCATCTTTGCTTGATCACATATTGCCTATTTCATATGCATTTTATAATTTTCTGCTTACAATGATCATGGTGTATTGTTGTGTTTCAGGAGTATTATGTTCATATGATTCAAGTGCTTCACAGCTTCTAGAGTTAGGTGTGAGTGAGTTTTGTTCAACTGTTCCCAACTCACATGTTAAGTCTAGAGTCTGTTTTAGGGTTTTGTCACGGAATAGCCAAAGGGGGAGATTGTAAGGTTGAATTTATTCAACCATCTAATTGGCTTTATTCCGTGCCAAATTTGCTTGTAATTCAGCATTTAGTAACCCTGTATTTAGGTGGGTTTGATGTAAAGGTAGTGAGTGAGATAGAGTGAAGTTTGCTCAAGAGTGTGCAAGAAACAGAGACGCGGCTAAGACTCGCGGGTGACTCGCGGCTGCAAGCCGCCAAGCAGCACACGTGCCAAGCATGCTGGAAGATGAACAGTCATGCTAGCTGGAGCACTACAGGACAAAACAGGACAACTGGCCATACGGTTATCTCGCGACTGGATCTCGCGACTTAGTCAAGCCGCGAGCCCACCCCCCTGTTTTGTAAAAACCTGACGTTTCACATTCCTCTCCACTCCAATATAAATACCCCTATTACCCACGATTGAAGGAGAGCTTCCAGAGAAAATTTTGAGAGAGAAACCCTAAAGAAAAACTAGATTGATTCACACACAATCTATACCTTAGAGACTCTTCAAATTCCTCAACTCTCTTCCTCTCCATTGTCAAATCCTTGAGAGGCATTATACCAAACCAGGTTCTCACCATCATCATCATTGTGAGACTACTGTTTGGATTTCTGGGAAGCAGTTAGGAAGGAGCCAATCTTCATTGGTTGATATTACGGTCTAGTAGCGGAATCCGGGAAGCTAGAAAAGAAAAAGGTTCGGCGCAACCTCGTTGGAGCAAGAAGCTTGGAGGGCTTAGGTGCACTGGGTAGATTAGGCTTGGAGGGTCTATTGCTGTCCTTGTATCCCAATTATATTTTCTAGTGGATTGATTACCGCTTGGAGGGCGGCGGAGAGGTTTTACGCCGAAGGCTTCGGTTTCCTCTTCGATAACACATCGCGTGTTGTCTTTGTGTTTGCATCTTCCTTCCTTTCTATCTTTGCCTTTTAATTATCTGCTGTGGATTTTAATCTGTTATGGCTTAGATAGTATTTAATCAATTTCGCATGATAGCATATGTTAAGTTTCCGCACACTAGTTGTTTGACATATTGCTTGAATTGATTAAGGTGTAATTTGGGGGTCTAAACGTTCAAAGGTGTTTTTGTACACGTTTTTGAACTTTCACATTGCCTTAAATTTTTCCCCCTGAATTGTTTTAGGCTTTGGATAAGTGTCAACTTGGAGATAAAGTTAGGGAGAAAGAAGGAAAACTAGATTCCACAGGTTTATCATTTCAGCTTCTTATGTGGAATATTATTAAACTATGTAATGGAAACATATTACTTATATTCTCAGGGATGCTGCAGTTAGTGAGAACGGAGAGAATTGGAGTGTGGGTCAGAGGCAGCTGGTCTGCCTTGGCCGTGTGCTGCTCAAGAAAAGTAAGGTATTGGTGCTTGATGAAGCTACTGCATCTGTTGATACTGCTACAGATAATCTGATTCAGCAAACCCTCAGTCAACATTTTTCCAACTGTACAGTCATTACCATTTCACATAGAATAACTTCCGTTCTTCATAGTGATATGGTTCTGCTACTATATAATGGTTAGTTTGACCATATGACTTTCTCTTACTTCTAATGTTAGTTTGACCATATGACTCTCTCTTACTTCTAATGTTGTTTCATGGTTTATATGATTTCATTGTAATCCTATGGCTTAGCAAATTTCTCTGAATCCTGCTCCAGGGCTTATAGAGGAATATGATTCTCCAAATAGATTTCTAGAAAACAAGTCATCGTCTTTTGCTCAACTTGTAGCAGAGATGTTAAATTCTAGTTTTGGGTAAGTTAAGCGACTAAAGCTTATTTGTACTTACTTGGACCGTGCTAAACGATATTGATAAGATTTTTTTGATCTAGCTAGTAGTTTTTGTGTGTTGTAGGCATATTGTATGAACAAATGGTGTACACTACTAAATATCAGATAATAAAAAATAGTGATAGTGTAGGTTGTAACTTTTATGTTTGAAGTAAAGCTACATGCTGGACTTGATTGATGGCATTTTATTCCTCCATACAGTTTTCAAGTGTATACGAAATGATGCATCTGTTTAAGGCTATGCTGTCAAATGGTAGGTTAAACGTAAGAGTTGTGCACTTTTAAGCAAAGGTTTAAGGTTGTCAAGAAAGAAAATTGAGGATTTTGCGTTTATAAATGAAAGAATGGAAAGCAAGCTCAGTGGTTGGAGGAGCAAATATTTGTCTGACGCAGTTGCTCTATAATGAGCTTGACAAGGTTACTCTGATAAGATCAATTGTTCAAACAATCCCTCCATACACAATTTCAACCTTCCAACAACCAATCTAGCTCTATAATAGGCTTGACAAGGTTACCAGGACGTTTTAATGGAATTCTGTTAAGTCAGAAAGATTCTAATTTGCTTTGAACTTGTGGGAATCTGTATGACACCCAGTACAATGTGGGCATTTAGGACTCAATAAGTTTGCCTGAGATACATAGAGCATTTCTGTCCAAGCTACCACGCAAAGTGATAAATGCCATTGTCAAAAGCTTCTTTGAGGCAAACACTAAAGCAGCAATGATGTCAATTTGGAAGGGAATTTTAGGTGCCAGGGAAACCATTTGAAGAGGAGAATGATTTGTAATTGCAGATGGGAAGAGAGTGAATTTGTGGAAGGATCCATGGATCCTGTGGAATGAGGATTTTAAACCAAAAGCTAGAAGCCAATGACACCTCCAACCCAATGTTAGTTTCAAAGCTAACATTGCCAAAAAATAAAGGTTCGGATAAATGGTGACTAGAAAGCATATTCAGTCAACAATCTGTAGATATATTTGCTGTATCCGTATCTCCACAACCGCAATTCTGTTTACTTGGGCATCAACTCTACCACTGTTGATCAATCTTTGCAAATAGGTCAAGACATGGATGTCATTGCTCCTTATGCTACCAACGAACCTCTTAGTTCCTGAATTTATGAGAGCAGTAGCACCAATTTGGCTCTCCTGCAGAGTGTCAAGAGCTTCTATGATGCTTTGGTCTCCATTTGCGTGAACAACATCCTCTTCATTCTCAAACATGGATTAAAAAAAGAAAAAAAAAAATTCAAAAGATGGGATAATATGCAAAACGGGTCAATGAAAAAGGAGAAAAAAATAATGTTCCAAAAGAATAGAAAAAAGAAAGGAAAATACTTCAAATATCTATTATTTACTTATTAATTTTTAAATTTTATTTTATTTATATGAATTATTTTTAGTTTGATATACAAGAACTCTGATAAAGCCTTGTTTGCAATGCTATCAAACCACTGCAATCCCATTTCGTTGAAAAAGCAACTGGATGATTGCATTCTGCCACAAAGGCAATCAATTATTTATGCAAAGTATTAATAGATTTTCAAGAATTTAATTACAATTTTACTTCATCTAAACTCATCCAAATATCATATTATCTCCCAATTGTCTTGATCATATGGATGCTGTACAATATGACAAGACAAAAAGGTTTGCAATTTGTATTGCTGCTAAATAAATATTGGCTTCTCAGCTTGCAAGAAAAATTTACAAACCAAATTTGTGTTCAAATACATAAATCTATATCTATATATATATATATATATATATATATCAAAAAGCTCAAGCGTAGCATTTATTGTTGCTACGCTCCAGTTGAACCACATCAGTATCCACGTAATTATCTTTTTTCTTTTCAATTTACCTATAATTGTTTTTAACATTTATTTTTTTAATATTTACATTTTTCCAACTTTTCTCCTTTCCTTACCTTTTCATCTCCCCACTATTCTCTACATTAATATCATTCTTCCTATTTTCCTTCATCTTCCTCTATTTTTGTCTCTTCTTATTCACACCCTCTACTATAAATTTGTCATTATCTCTTTCATTTTATGCATAGTTTTCCCTCACAATAAGAATGTTTTCTCTCTCTCTCTCTCTCTCTCTCAATTTTTTGTTGGATTTTATTTTTTTATTTTTTATTTTTCTTGCATTTCTGCTTTAAGTTGATAATTTTTAATATTCTTTAAAACTCTAATTTGAGTTAATGCAGTTTAGTTTAGTTTTTTAATTTTTAATTTTTTTATTTTTTTTTCACTTTGATTGTTAAACGTTATCCTATTGCGTTATAAAAAATTAAATATAGCATATAAAAATATAATATTTATTCTATTACATAGTATGATTTGGATAATTTGGTATTTATTTTATACATAGCATAATTTTTTGTAGTGCTTAATTTAGATGTTAAACTATAAGACTTTACTAATTTTTGTTTATTTTTTAATCATTTGTTGTTGGCAAAGTACTCTTAATAGTTGTATTAGAAGTACTTTATAATGCCATTTATTTAGCAAAAGGTAGCCAAATGAAAATAATCGGATGGGTGACAAATTTTAGCTTTTGCAATTTTATTTTTATTATTATTATTATTATTATTATTATTATTATTATTATTATTATTATTTTATAACAATGCATATATAGAAATTTTAATTCTTAGATTTTGCTAATAATTGTTTATCTGATAATATGTTTTAGGTGGACGAAATTACAATTTCTGCAAAGAAAATAACTTTAATAGATTATCAATAACAAATTGTTTTTCTAATTGGTACAATTAATCATTATTAAGTTTTATTAATTTTTTTAGTTACGCCTTTTGGTATTTTGGATTGCAGGCAGAAAAAATAAGGTTTGAAAAAGTTTATTTAAAACTAAAAGAATAATTTCCAAATTTTATGTTCTTTTTAATGATTCACAAAATGTTATAAATAACTTTTTATTAAAAAATTAATATTTTTGTTAACTTGCCTTTTGAATTTCTGAGAAAATTGTGTTGTTTTCATTTTGGCTCGACAAAATTTATATTTATAATTTATGATTGTTCCTATATTACATTTATGATTGTTCCTATAATAAATAAAAATATGATTATGAAATACACTACTCTTTATTACATTAGTTTAAATTGTAAAAATAATAATAATAATAATAATAAAACTACCATAAAAATAATTATCATGCACAATGCATGGGTTCACAGCTTGTATATCTAAAAATTGAAGCGTAGCATTTATTGTTGTTACGCTCTCGTTGAACCATATCATCGTTCACATCATCTACCTATTTCTCATTTCTCTCCATTACTTCCAACTATAACTTCTTTTTTACCTTTTCATCTCTCCACTACTTTCAACCTTAATGTCAATGTTCATCTATTTCTTACTCTTCCTTTTATTTTGACTATTCTTATCCCCATTCTATTACTATAAATATGACATTTTCTCTCCCATTTTATACATATTTTCTTACATGAAAAATGTTATTACTCTCTCTCTCTCTCTCTCTCTCTCTCTCTCTCTCTCTCATGTTTTATTTTTGTGTGATTTTTTTTTTTTTTTTATTTTGTGTCTCTACTTTAGATTGATGTATTTGTGACTTCTTTAGAATTTTATTTTTGGTTGCAATTTGGTTTTGTCCTATTAACTTATTATCTTTATTTTTTTTTTCTTTTCCATAATTGTTAGATGTTATTCTATTGCATATAAATATAGTTTACAAGAATATAATATTATTCTATTATATATCATGGCTTGGATAATTTGGTGTTTGACTTATAACTATATTTTTTATTTTGATACTTATTTTTCTCATTTTATTTTCTATTTCTCTCTCAAAAAAGGTGATTACTCTCTCTCTCTCTCTCCCTCTTTATATATATATATATATATATATATACACGTTATTATTCTTTTTTAATGAATCTTTTTATTTTTGTATATGATACTATTTTGAGTTAATACGATTTGGTCGTGTGTTTGATTTTTTAAGTTTTCTGTCACAAGTCTTCTCTCTCCCTCTTTTAGCTTTTGTTTGATTTTTTTTTTTTTTTTTGGACATAATACTTAGTTATTTTGGACGTGATATTTTGAATTTATATCAATATACAATGTTGGCTATGTATTTGAATGTGTCTATCAACTATTAAAATTAAACCGCCCAAGATGAATATGTATAGGCTATTTTAATTTTAACTTTTCATTGATTTATTATTTAGTTATAACATCAAAATTAAAGTGAATGAATATGTAAAGTTAAAACTACCTAAGATGAATTTATAAAGCTAATATATTTATATATTTAATATTGTCAAAAATTAAAAGTAAAAAATAAATAATAAAAAAATAATGACGTGGCCAATGATGTGACGGATGAGAAGGCTCAAAAGGAATGTAGTAATAAAAATGCAATTTGAAGATCCAGTTAAAGACAATTAAATCTTAATAAATAAAGTGTATGTAGTCAAAAAAATAATTTTAATAATGTTCTCTTTATGTTTTTATACAAATTATTTTCTTTCATTTCGATAGGTGAAGTTTTCAATTTTAGACATAAAGTTAACTTTTTTTCCTACATCTTATTTTAAATATTAAATTTATAAGATGGTATAGTCTCTTAGGAATGTCTAAGAAATATGCAATTCCTATCTCATGTATCTGTATTAGTAAACAAAACTCAATCAATAGTTCGAATCTACTCCTCCGATAAGAAAAATTATAAATATAATAATCTCTTTTTAGGAGAATGAAAATTTTGAATATTATATTTGAAACTCAAATAGTTTAATTGTGCATGAAAAAAAAATTAGCAAAATATAATGCACTAATCACTAACCTGTGCGATGCACGGGATAATTAACAAATGTTAAATAATTTCAGGCATTTATTACCTCTAGCTTTTCTTCTTCTTCTTCTTCTTCTTCTTCTTCTCCTTCTTTCTTCTTCTTTTTTTTTTTTTTTTTTTTTTTTTTTTTTTTTTTTTTTTGTATTTACCATCTGTATCTTGCGTAGAAATCTCAACCATCTTGCCACAATCCATAAATAAAAATAAATAAATAACATTATTCATCATGTAAAATTTCAATTAAGTTCATATATTTCCTTGTAGAAAAATGCATAGCACTTCATAGGATCTATACATTGCTATATATTCTAAACCTTACCTCTATATATTTTTCTAGCCTTATCCACCAAAAACCACACTCCATATAACCCTAATCCCTTCCATACACTTACAAACTATAGAAACAATTTAGAAATATGAAACAACAAATAACAAATCAACTATTTATACCTAGGTTTTCTATTTCCTACTTGGATAATAAAATACCCAATACCCAAAATAATACACTAAAAATTCTCACCAAAAAAAAAAAAAAGAGTCCAAAAACTCTCCAGTCTCCTCCCCTCCATCGACTTCTCTCATGTTGCTACTCATTAAGCCATGCTTTCCACACGCCCAAAACCTTGTTAAACTCCTCAACCTCTATTTATAATAAGTTATTGTCTCTCCTATTAATCATCTGCCAATTGCGTATGAGGATTGGATTTCTCAACTAACCCATGCTTGATAAACCAATTAAAATCTCAACTTGATAATAAAAATAATCAAAGCTGACATTGAAGACTCTCTCAAATTTGAATAAGAGGCTAAGTATTACCTATGATGCTAAGTACTTCGTACCACAAATTTCACGAGAGCTAAACAAAGACTAAAACTAAAGAAAAGCACAAAAAAATGAAAAAAAAAATGAAAAGAAAGATAAGATATTAAGAAAATTACCTGTATGCATATAAAACTGATGATGTTCACAAGTCAAGTCATCATTAGCAATATGATGCGCTTAATTTCAACAATATCCAGATGCCGTAAAAGCCTGAGCAACTTGACTTTCCACAGGATCCGTATGGTTTAATATATATATATATATAGATAATGATTTTATATTATATATTTGTTGAAATTTTTGTTATAGAATTTTAGTTGAAGTAGAATTTTCAAGCTCTTAAAACATATATCTAGTAGAGTTTTATTTAAACTAATAATAAATATATAAGATATAAAACCTAAAATAAAAAGAATCTAAAATAAAATTAAAAAAAAAAAGTGGTGATGTGGAAAATATCTAGTAGAGTTTTATTTAAACTAATAATAAATATATAAGATATAAAGCCTAAAATAAAAAGAATCTAAAATAAAATTTAAAAAAAAAAATTGGTGACGTGGAAAATTGTGGGAGCTTTGAAGGCTTCGATTTTATATATATACTAGTTAAAGGTTTCGTGCGTTGCACAGCTCGATGATAAAATTTATAGAATATATGTAAATATAATTATTATATTTTAATAATTATTATAACAAAATGAATAATTCTTATTAGTTGTGTTATAATATTATTTTTAGTTACATGTATCAAACTATTTGCATATGAATTCTACATTTAATGAATCTACATATGATTACAAACCTTTCTTAGGATATGCTTGAAATCTTTTATAACAAACCTGGAAAAAAAAATCAAGGCTTTCTTAGGATATGCTTGAAATCTTTTATAACAAACCTGGAAAAAAAGTTCAAGAAGAAAATTAAATTGAATTAAAAAAAAAAATAGAACCATATAGATTGTAAAGTTGCATATGAGTCTATGACCGCTTTAAAATAAAATTTTAAAAAAAAATAGCTATCATTTCAAATTTGATTTTACTATTTTAGTCAAATAAATTTGATAATTGCAAAGGGGGGGAAAAACCCTATTTTATAGAGATGGCTCAAGAGTAAAAATAATCAATGCACAAAAAAATCGATATTGGAAGAATGATGACTTTTAAAAGATTATGAAAATTAAGGAATTAAAGTTCCAAAATTTTGTAATTAAAAACCAAAAAAAAAATGATTAATGAAAATTTGTTGAGAATAAAAAATTATACTAATAATTAGAAAAAAATATTAATTAATGTTGCAAACCAATACACAATACTATGCATACTTTACATAAATAAGTATTAAGTGATAATATTCAAAATATAAATATAAAAAAAGAAAAGAAAAAGGGAACAACATGAATAAATCCAATTTAAAAAAAAATAAATTTCATTTTGTTTTTAAAAAATTATATAAAAAATCCTATTAACTTAATAGTGGTGTATTTAAATGATTCAAAAAAATAATAATAAAGCATATACTTTTGTGCCTAATCACATCTAGCAAATAATAAAGCATTCAAAATATTGAAAGGCAATTTAAATTCATGTGTGCTTGCATGAGATACGTACTTATCCACCATTGCTGAAAAAAAAAACACAAAAATAAAGAATAGAAATATATACCTGTAATACTTTGGATGGTAGGTTTGATAAAAACTTTTACTATAGATTTAACAGACATCAAATTGCCTAAGTAATAAGGGAGAAAAAAAAAAAAAGGAGAGTTAGATTTCTAAACAACATAGAAATTATAAAAGAATGAGAATTATTAATAATAATGGGGGAGAGCAAAGAAGAAGAAATTGTTATGCCTAAGAATATATAAGAATACACGGAAAAATAGATAATAATAAAAAATAAAAAATATTTTGATAATATAATTAACTTTAATAACAAATAAAATGAAAAAAAGAATTAATTCAAAATTTAAGATTAAAAAATAAATTGTACTTGTACACTTAAAAGAAATTTAATTTTTATTTCTTATTTTGATATTTAAATAATTTGTTTTTGTGTTGATTTCATTCAAATGATTATAAGTTATATCAACCCTAAACCAACATATGTATCCATATGTAACATTCTAAATTAATAATAAATAAAAACATAATACTCTAACTTAATGTAACATTCTAATTTACTTATAAATAAATATAGCACCCTAACTTAAAGTAATATTTGTAATTGTATTGTGTTTAGCCTTTAAAAGCACATATATTATTTATTTTTTTATCATAAAAAAAAAAAAACACAGATATTAATATTACACATGAAAAAATAATGAATTCAATAATTGAAATGGTTGAAAACAAAATTAAGCGAAAACCTCAATTCATTTACAATTTTTTTTAAAAAATATTTCAAGCACCTAATCTGAATTTTTTTAGATAAAAAGGTGTCATCTATATCAATTAACATAGGCCTTCATATATAATTTGGCCAAATAAATACTCACATTCTCTAGTTTCAAACTCAGTTCTTGAACTTTCTTCTCAGCTTCATTTACCCGAGATTAAGGCCTTCGTCCCTTTTCAGTTTGTCAGCTTGTATAAAATCAAGGTTTTCAGACCCGGACCATTCATTGAACCGTAAAAGGGAGAGGTTCAAGGTTTTTAAGGTCGAACTGAGGTTGAACCGGGGTCGAACCGTGATGACATCATAATTAATTTAATAATTATTTAAAATATAAATAAATTAATTAAACTTAATAGAGGAGTATTCTTATTATCTTTTTCTTTTTTTGTTGGTTAACTGTGGACTTATTATCAAAAAAAGTGTAGTGATTTTCTGTTTTTATATTTTTCAGATCAACGTGGTACTCTAACTTTTATAAAACTAAAAAAAAAAAAAAAAAATTTAATAGCTTAGAAATCAAAAAAAAAAAAAAAAAAAAACGTGGCATTCATTGTCATTTCCTTTAATCTTATCTGATTACCTCCACCTACCTCCACTTTCTTTTAATCTTATCTGATTACCTCATTCTTCTCTACTTTTCAGTTTTCAGTCTTTTCTTTTCTCTTCGTTAGTTTCTAAGTTTAACTCTACTCTCTCTTCTACAGATACGGAAGAAGCATCAATGGCAACGCTAAGATGTAATCTACCAAAAAAATTACCTTCTGTGTTAGGGGGCATAAGTAGGATTTCTTTCTTGTAATTTACTAAGAATGTTTTTCTCTTTTTTCCCTTAATTTTATTTCTATATATGGGTTGGTTTTGAAAATCAGCTTCGACTGTGTCACCGCACTAGCGTTAGACAGGTCATCAAGTTCTGTTCGCCAGCATCGGCTCATTTAGTCGGCCCAAAGCTCGGTACGGTTTCGTCGGTGAGGATCCGTTTTTCTGTGTGTGTGTGTGTGTTTTTTTTTTTTTTTTTTTTTTTTTTTTTTTAAGGTTCAGATTCAAAGGGAAGTAGAGAACCGTGTGAAGTGGTCTGATCACGGTTCTCGAAACCGTGAGGTCTGACCGCGGTTCACACGGGTCCCTATTTTTTTCCCGTTGAACGGTTCTAGAGGCTAAAAGAACCGCAAAAAGGAGCAGTTCGAGGTTTTCCCAGTCGGACCATACGGTCCGGTCCGGGTTTCACAACCATGTATAAAATATGACAGATCATATAGCAGCCATGGTTTTCAACAGTGTAAATTGTTTGCTTGCCTATATCTTGCCTGCTTCTCTAATTCACCTGCACGCGCATGAGCCTCTCCGATCCACTCCTTAACATCTATCGTTCCCTTTTTCTGAAAATAAAAATATATATACAATAAGTAATAACATAGAAATCTTGTTGACATAGAGTTAAGTTATTGTTTTTGGGAAGTCCAATGCGAAATGCTAATGCCTCACTTGGAGAGAAGCAACCTCACTCTGCAACAACGCGATGCTATCTAACTTTTCTTGAATGACTTTTTCCTTCGCCGCTATAATCTCTTCCTTTGATACTAATTCTTTTGATTTCTCATCAACTTACGTGAAGCAATATTTTTTTTTTTTTAGAGATAAAAATGAATTAGAGTCTTAATCTTTTGAATTAGAGTCCTGATTAATCTAATATTAATCTGCAGTTTTTTTTAAACATGAATTAGAGTCCTGGTAGTATACTATTCATTTTTTACTTCTTTAAAAATCTAAAATTTTAATAAAATTTCTACAATTCGGTGAAGCCATGTGGCGCAACCACGGTGTCTAAGCCCAACTTTTATTATATATAATATGATATAGATGATAACATAATTTATAAAAATATGGACCGCCTAAAAAATGAATAATATCAATCAAATAAATCCAAATAATAAAACAAATTTATACTATTTTAGAAATTATTTTCCACAAAATTTATAGAATAAATTATATATTATATCATAACTAAAATAAAATTATCTATTCCCTCGCATCGTGTGAGTCTACAACTAGTGTGTAATAAAAACCAATGATGTTTGGATCTTTCTATGATGGCCATAGCATACACAAAATGTTTTGAAAAGAATCAACAGAACATGAAAGAGTGTTTGTCTAAGTGTACAGGGAAAAACATATCATAAACAAGTTATTTAGCTAGCTCCCTGACTTGTTGCGTACAGATAAAATATAGTATCTATTCAATGAAACAGAACACTAAAAATTAGTACCTTCTACGTAGAAATTATAGGATTGAAAAATTCTATAATTTCATGATGTTTATCTAAAAAAGCTCAATGCTGCATTATTTCAATTATTTTTGCAACATTATCAATGAAAATGGTTATGCAAAACTTAGAGAATTCATATTATAGCATATTTTGTAAAAACACAACTTGAAAAATATTTTTTCAAGTATATATATATATATGGTTGGGGTGGGGGATTTAAACCGTATATATCTCCGTTGAAAATACTAAGAAGTGTCAATCAATTAAATCAGAAAACTTTTGACAAGTTAAGAGCATTGCTGAGCAAGCACTCAAAAGCCCAGCTAGATGGTCTGAAATTACCTAAAGTCTTCCATCAAGAATTCCAAGTACAGAAGTCATTGTGCAACTTTCTTTCCCCACAAAGAATAGAATGATTTAAGATAAGTTTCAATGTCAAGTCTTCATTGTAAGCTTAGCCCTGATTCAAGGATTGGTCTAAAGAGTAATGATATATACAAAAAAAATTGACAACATATTTTACATCAATTGAGTTGATAAACTTTTATTGATTCTTATCTAAGCCCACTACTAATATAATTTTTCTTACTTGCCATTAATAATTTGCCACATTGACAATTGTTATTTATTTTTTATTTTTTTTTGGTTTTTGTGTGCATGTGTGTGTGTGTGTTTAGACTTTCCCTTGACCTAAATCAAAATGATGGTGGCAGCCTTCTCTTGAGGTCAGCTTTGCTGCCAATTTCTAACTGTGACAATTTTTTGTTTTTGAGAAAATTTCTAACAGCAACTTGGCCCTCCTAATTTGACACAGTTAACTTGGCCCTTCCAACACGTCTCACTCTGTCCCTCTCATATTTCCCTACTTTCTTGGGTACAAAAAATGAAAAAGTCCAATACCCAACAGCACAAACAAAACCAAATTGAACATCAAGACTGCTAGACTTCGAACCCATTTCTCTCTCTCTCTCTCTCTCTCTCTTAAATGGTTTGGCTGATCTACCTTTCCACCTTCATGTTCTCCTTTTTAACGAGAAATTACTTGGTCAATCAGGAGGATTGCTTATGTGGTCTTCCCTGACCTCATAACCAATAAAATGTTGTTATTTATGCAAATGTGACATCATCTGGTAATTTTTATTTTTTATACCTTGTACTAATTATGAAGCTCACATATACATTTGCATAGAAGCTCACATATACATTTGCATAGATGTCATCATCTCATTGGTTAGGGAGAACCACATTAGTAGCCCTCCTGGTGTAAATAATAATATCTCCTTTCTAATTCTTTCATCTGTCGATGACACCACAGTCATGGCCAAGCTCCTAGCCTTCTTTAGAACCGCCCTAAGCGGCTGGTTCACCACCACAGACTACTGCAAGTGGAAAAACATTAATTGCGAGAGCAACCATGTCACCTCCATCAACTTAGTTTCTTAGTCTCTCATAGGGACTCTTCCTTCCAATCTTGGCACTCTCACCAAACTCACCACTCTCTCTCCAAGGCAACTCTCTCTCTAGACCTCTCCCTTCCCTTGCCAACCTCACTTCTCTCCAAAGTCTCTACCTTGACAACAAGAACTACGCTTCCATTCCTTCAGATTTCTTCCAAGGACACACAAACAGACCTTAACCTTGAGCCAAAACCTTAATCTTGCACCTTGGATCATCCTCACTGAATTGACTCAGGCCACTATTTTTGTCACTTCTATGTTAGCAATGCAATCATTATTGGGTCTTTATCAGATTTCGTTGGTTCCTTCCTCAGTCTTCAAGATCTTCGACTTTCTTACAACAGTCTCAATGAAAGTGGCGGTTCTAAGAATTTTTTTATTAAGATAAAAAAAAAACAAAAAAAAACTTAAATTATACAAAATTTAATTAAAAAAATAACTTAAATATATCAATGTATAACAAGAAAAAAGAAAAAAGAAAAACCTCAAATATATGAAGTATTACAACTTCTTTCTTTAACAAAGAGAAGAAGAAAAGAAAAAGACTAGTAAGATAAGAATAATAAAGTAAGAGAATTTTTGGATCCAAATTAAATTTAGTAACAGCTTACCACATAAAATTTGTTGTGAAATTATTGTAAATAGGTTGTGGATGTAGCATTACTTCTATTTTTATTAAACTCAAATTATTGTGATTTTCATGTTAGGGTTTTCAACAATTTTTTTAAGATGGTCACAATAGGTTAGTTTAGTGTGTGTGTGTGTGTGTGTGTATACACACACATATTTTTTTCTTGCAAGTTAGGGTGGTGATGGTGGTCCTTTGACCACCTTGACATCAACATAAAGCTGCCAATGCTCAATGGCACTTTACCTAAATCCTTAAGAGGATCCAAGATTCAAAACCTCTTGCTCAACAATCAACAAAATGGTTTTCAAACCTAAACTAGATGGACTGGTCTGCCTAAGTTAATGGTGAACCGCTGATGAAACTATTTTTATTTTTATTTTTATTTTTTAAATTTTATATATATGTGAGAACTAGGCATGTAAGAAATATGAAGTATTATTAAATTTATATTAAATTTACATGATTTATAGTTTCTAAACTTCTATATCACCTCTCTCTCAATGTATTAATTAATATAACTAATTTTATTTTCATTGCTAAATTAACTTGTGATTTAAGAATAATTCCTTTGCATAGAAATTTACTATTTATGAGGTTTTTTTTTTTAAAAAAAGTGAATTTTATTTTATCAAAATGATTTCTACTTGAATCATTATTATACAATTTTTTTTTTTTGCTTATTTATGTTGTACTATTTTCTATTAACTTTATAATGTACTATTTCATGTTAACCTTATAATATCATGAAAATTTATTAGAAACTTTGTTTCAATTTTTAAAGATACTGTTAGGTTCTAAATGTTTAGAACAATTGGCAAATCGTGAACACAAAATTGTCTAGATATAGATCTTAGAGTCTATAGGTATTATAAGACAATGCTCAAGGTGATTCAAGTCAAGATTCAAGAACATACAAGCTGCAGGAAGAAGATTTCATAATCTGTCTAGTTCGATCGATCAAAAGTCGTATCTGCAAAATTTTAATTAAGCCCAAACAGCAGTTCAAGCCCATTTAGGATTAGGGTTTCTAATCTACTTCTCTCAGTATATAAAGGAAACCCTAAGCACATTTTTATGAGGCTTTTCAGAGAGAAAAGAGTATGCCTCTTTTGTATTTAGGGTTTTGTTCCTAAAAAGCTCTTTGATGTCTTCTACCGGTATTATTCCTTGAAGAATCTCAAGATCCGGTGTTATAGAAGTTGCTACCTTCTCTAGTCATCAAAGATGCTGATGATCTAAACCTTCAAGGGTGGTCTTGAAGTCACAAACAGGAGAGTTTGTGTTGCTAAACCTTTGAGTGGGATCTCAAAGTCACAAATGGGGGTGTTTGTGTTTTGCAAATGCCAAAGGAAGAAGGAGTCTATAGGTATTATAAGACAATGCTCAAGGTGATTCAAGTTAAGATTCAAGAACATACAAGCTGCAGGAAGAAGATTTCATAATCTGTCTGGTTCGATAGATCGAAAGTCGTATCTGCAGAATTTTAATTAAGCCCAAACAGCAGTTCAAGCCCATTTAGGATTAGGGTTTCTAATCTACTTCTCCCAGTATATAAAGGAAACCCTAAGCACGTTTTTATGAGGCTTTTCAGAGAGAAAAGAGTGTGCCTCTTTTGTATTTAGGGTTTTGTTCCTAAAAAGCTCTCTTATGTCTTCTACCGGTATTATTCCTTGAAGAATCTCAAGATCCGGTGTTATAGAAGTTGCTACCTTCTCTAGTCATCAAAGATGCTGATGATCTAAACCTTCAAGGGTGGTCTTGAAGTCACAAACAGGAGAGTTTGTGTTGCTAAACCTTTGAGTGGGATCTCAAAGTCACAAATGGGGGTGTTTGTGTTTTGCAAATGCCAAAGGAAGAAGGAGTCTATAGGTATTATAAGACAATGCTCAAGGTGATTCAAGTTAAGATTCAAGAACATACAAGCTGCAGGAAGAAGATTTCATAATCTGTCTGGTTCGATAGATCGAAAGTCGTATCTGCAGAATTTTAATTAAGCCCAAACAGCAGTTCAAGCCCATTTAGGATTAGGGTTTCTAATCTACTTCTCCCAGTATATAAAGGAAACCCTAAGCACGTTTTTATGAGGCTTTTCAGAGAGAAAAGAGTGTGCCTCTTTTGTATTTAGGGTTTTGTTCCTAAAAAGCTCTCTTATGTCTTCTACCGGTATTATTCCTTGAAGAATCTCAAGATCCGGTGTTATAGAAGTTGCTACCTTCTCTAGTCATCAAAGATGCTGATGATCTAAACCTTCAAGGGTGGTCTTGAAGTCACAAACAGGAGAGTTTGTGTTGCTAAACCTTTGAGTGGGATCTCAAAGTGACAAACGGGGGTGTTTGTGTTTTGCAAATGCCAAAGGAAGAAGGAGTTCATGGATTCGGAGCTTGCACGTGGTCATGTCAGTAAGTTCTACTGGTGGGTAGAAATAAGAAGTCAAGTGTGGGGGCTTGTAAGTCTTATTGTATGAACTTCGATTCTTTCTAGTGGATTTGCTTTTTACCTTGAGGATAGCTAGGTTAAATCCTCCTCAGGTTTTTACCGGTGTAGTTTCCTGGGTTATCATATCATTGTGTTATTTATTTTCCACTGCTATACACTGATATGATATATTTGTGTTAACCTAGATCTGTTAATTTGGCTAAGTAATCACTTGGCTAATTACCTAGGTTAATTCAATTGTGTTTTAAGGGGTCTAAAAACCATCAGTTACTTTTAGTCAGTTTTTCTAATATTTACAAATTTAATAAATTTATTTTATTTTAATTAATTCTAAATTAATTATGCCATCATCATAGTTCATCCTCAGACGAACCTTAGTCCAACCTCAAAAACCTTAAATCTTTCTCTTTACCGGTTTTATGAATGGTTAGAGTTTGAAAACCATGATTAAGCTCTCCACTTAAATTCAATCATGTTCCATTCCGCTAAGCATTGAGTCTAGGTTTCCCCTTCCCCTATTCTAAAAAAAAAAAAATTCAATCATGTGATCTTAGAAGCTATAAATACTCACAAGAAAGTGCATTGGCCAATAAGCCAATAAACCATATTTCTGTACTCTATATATTTAATAAGCTCTATGCTTGAATTTAATCCAGAAACCCAAGTTATAACACAAAGAATTATACCTAAGTATGTTTCATGTCAATATGTATTGACCCAAGGATCTTATAGTTAGTAGGTCATATACAAAACTACCATATCCCTTGTATCCCAATGTGCTTTGAGCATTAGAAAGAAAAGTTTATCAAGGACCTGCTGCGAAAATGGACTGCAACGTTTTGTATTGCCTGATCTTTTTGGGGTAATAATTCTTAAGAGCAGTCAAGTCATTGCATTCGTTGGAACTCTTCATCAAAATTCAAAGCGGAATATGATATTTGGTCATAAAATTTACATTATTTCATGACGATGAATTTGGGTCTAATTCTTAAGAGCAGTCAAGTCATTGGATTAGTTGGAACTCTTTATCAAAATTTAAAGCAGAATACGCTATTTGTTTCTTCAACTTACATTATTCAGGGTGAGGCTTTTATATCCAATTCTTAAGAGCAGTCAAGTCACAGGTTAGTTGGAACTCTTAATCAAAATTACGGCCCACTTGGATGGTAGTATTTCCACTAGTCCAAGAAGACTTTCTGAAAGAATAAATGCTTGGAAGTTTATAAGAGCATTCACGTTACATTATTCACGGTGAGGCTTTTGTGGCCAATTCTTAAGAGCAGTCAAGTCACGAGTCCAAATCTTCTGTCTCACTTTTATTGCTCCACTTTATACTCCACCAATAAAAACTTGCCATGTGTTTACCCTAATTAATAACGGTAGTATTAATAAGTCAATAATGATAGTATTTAATTAATTAGGTGAACACGTGACAAGTTTTTATTGGTGGAGTATAAAGTGGAGCAAGAAAAGTGGAACAGAAGATTTGGACTCGTCAAGTCACTGCCCATTTGGATGGTAATATTTCCACAAGTCCAAAAAGACTTCTGAATGAATAAATGCTTGGAAGTTTATAAGAGCATTCACATTAGCTCGTGCAAAAATTTCTATCTATTTTAACATAAATACCTATTTTATATACTTATTTTATATACTTACATCAAATCATCTAGTTTATACTACACTTCATTATTCTACTAAAAAATAGATTTACATGTGAGTAGTAACCGCCATGTAAATATACACAGTTATTATGGCAACAATGTAAATATGCACATTTATAAACTAATTGATGTGAAAAAGGGGGTCCTTTGCATAGGACTTAGCACTGGCATGGAAAATTCCGGTCATTTCGGCGGAACGGAACAAAATTCAAAATTTTGATGTTAATTGAATTACAAGACTCTTGGAAAAATTTAAATAATTAATATAATATAATTTGTCTATGACCCATTGAAAGTGTACTAGCCTAATTACTAGATGCTAATTTGGATCCCCAATTTTAATTACAGCTTGAATAATTTTAAACTAATTGCAATGGATGCAAAATTTTTGTAATTAACTAACCAAAACAACAAAGTAATGCATGGATGAGCATAATTGAACAAAGCAATTAAACCAAGGGCAGTAAGTAAAGAAATGCAAACCAAAGAAAATCTAATGGAAAAAAGCCTTCTACGGCCCAACAAGCTTATACAAGGAAATAATTACATGAATTACAATCAAATAGCCAGTAAATCAAACATCAAAAAAACCACAACTTAACACCCATAAAACTAAGCCTTGAATTAGTGTCCCTACATTTATAATTTAATGAAATGGAAAATCATCGGCTCATTTGGTAATGTTATTCTAGTAACATTGTTTGTATTTTTTAGAAATACGTGTGGGTAAAAAAGTGTCACGCCCCAAACCCGGTACCCGGATTTGTGACCATGACCGGCATGCTAATATCAAGCCTAAACCTGATATTAACAAGAATCAACTTAACTTTTTGAAAACTTTTACAAAATCTTTCCTCTTTCTTTTCATTTTTTTCTTTACTTAAATGATATAACCTTTCACTTGACATTTAGAGCATCTACATTGTACTCCAAAGAATAACATAATTCACCAGTTACTCAAAATCTAAATTTTACATAATACATCTCTTAATACTTTAAGGTACACAACTTTAATTAGATCCTAAAATTAACCATACTACAAATCTAAACATCAAGTTTCTAATTTAGGATCCATACATATAAAACTAAAACCAGCTCCTTCCAAAACTCGACTAAGGCTCCCTCTGCTCCAAAATAAAACCTGCTAACTGAAAGAGTGGAAGGGGTGAGCTACACAGCTCAGTATAGGTAAGATATATGAGAATTTAATAAGGATGCATGTAAATCAAATCATTTCATTCTATGAATATTCGAATAGGAGAACATCTTTTCATGCATAGTATTTTATACTATTCATAATAATAACTTATACGCTCTTCATAAAAAATGATTGTTCTCCTTTTTCTTATCAAGTTAATATTACCAAAACCTTTCGGATTAAACTTCTTTCATTTCCTACAAAGTCACCATATGTATATTCTTATTACAAAAGAATCATTTTAACTTAAATCAGATAATCGACAACTTTGTATTAAACTAGAAACATCTTGACCCAATAAGAAAACCTTTCTTTATAAACCTTTTCCCGAAAAATATTATAACTTTCATAGTCATAAAACTTAACATTTCATAAAGAACAAGTATCTGATAACTTTTAAACATAAACTTGTACTTTCATCAGAAGCTTTATCTTTATAGCACAACAGAACTTCAGAAACTTTTATCTTTAATGAACAGCTTTTCTTTTCATCAGAAACTTCTTCTTGCCATGAGAGCTTTTACTTTTCACAATACATTTAAAGAAAATAATTCTCTCATGATTAATAACATAATATAGTTGTTCATAACATATTGGTTAGTTCATATCTGATAAGTCTGTACAGAGAAAGCCTCATCACATTTGAGTGACCTTGTGTGCATAATATTGTCCTCTTTGAGAGGCTTGATGGCACATCTCCTCAATGTTTTATTCCTCCCCGCCATCCGTACACATTGGGGAGAAGGCCTTGTTCAGATTAGAGTTACGGGTAACCCCAGTTCCTCTACTTTAAATGGTCTAGAGTTACCGATAGCTCCATTTCCTCTACTTTAAATGGCCAAACAAATAACATTTTTCTATGGAAAGCCAGTAATTAACCCCTACTGGCCGAGTTCAGGTCACCAGAGGACATAACCCAAAAACATTTCATACTTTACATCATACTGAAATTTCTTATTTTCCATAACATTTCATAATAATAGCATTTCCATTCTTTTCTTTAAACATCATGTTCGTGGAATCAGTAATAGCATCAATATGCTTAAATCTTATACATAAGTTTTAGAAAGCTCACGAACATATCTTTGTCAGAATAATGATTATATGTCATATCTCTAATCAAAAACATTTTAATGCATAATATACTTTAAGATAACCTCATGACTTACCAAATGCCCATATAATTTATTCCTTACCTGAAAGTAGAGGAACCAAGAGCCTAAAGTCGAAGGAGCTTAGACTTGGATATTGGTAACAGCTAAACCAAATATCAAAGCTTATTGCTATCCATAATTCCTTATCATAAACTTCACATTCATCTCAAAGCCTATCTCTTAGAATCAAGGAAGTCCTAATCTCACCTCAAAGAGGTTCCCACAAATACAAAATATATTCATCAGACAACATGATGCACTAAATCATAGAGAAACCAATTCATAAAATTTATATATGATTCTAACATACCAAAGGATGAGCATATTAAATTATACACTACAAAACGCGGGGACCTTAGGCCGCGTTTTTTAAGCCGTGGCTATAAAAAAACACGGCCCAAGATAGACTGAAGCCTGTTTCTCAAAAACGGGGCCATAGACGGGTTCTTAGGCCGCGTTTTTTAAGCGGGGCCATAGACGGGTTCTTAGGCCGTGTTTTTTTGAGCTAAAAACGCGGCCTAAGGACGTTTCATAAAAATGGGGCCACAGACGAGTTCTTAGGCCGCGTTTTTTAAGCGAGGCTATAGAAAGGTTCTTAGGCCGCGTTTTTTGGAGCTAAAAACGCGGCCTAAGGACCTCAGTATTTTAATTTTTGGCAAACTTTTTTTTTTTCCCTTAATTGTGGCCGCATTTTAAAAATGCGGCTCTAGCATATCTGAAGTCGCGTTTTATAGACGCAGCTTCAGACGAAACTAGGGCCGCGTTTTTTAAACGGGGCCTCAGATTTTGCCTATAGCCGCGTATAAAAAACGCGGCCTCAGATTTTGCCTATAGCCGCGTGTTAAAAATGCGGCTTTAGGCTTTGTTTATATTCCACTCTTTCAGACATTTTCAACCCTAAGCCTCTCAACCCGATCTCAATCCTCACTCTCCAAGACCCGATCTCACCATCATCCTCCATCTCTCTGATCTCAATCCTCACTCTCCATCTCCAATCTCACCGTCACCCTCCATCTCTCCGATCTCTAGGGATTGTTTAGTGATAAAGAACCCTTTCTCTAATTCGACAAACCCTTTATCTCTCTCAATTTCTCGCTCTCTCTGACTAGCTAGGGTTTCGGCTCTCACTGGCATCCCTGGACACCAAAGGTACTACAATTTCTAGGGTTTGAAGCTTCTCTCCATGCCCACAATCAACAACCTTCCTTCATTTTTTTTCTCTGATTGTGGAAACCTAACTTTGAATTTTCTGCAGCACCGCAACAAATTTCTGCTTTCGAGCTGGATCGTCGTTCCGGCCAGAATTTCGTCGTCGATTACATTTAGGTTTTTGCTTCTCTACTTTGTTCAATTTTTTTTTGTTTTGGTTTGAAATTGGGGTTCGAGTTCCCAGGTCCCAAGCAGTAAGAGAATCCTAACTAGTATCATGGTAATTTGGCTATTTTTTATTCGTAATTAAAATTAAAAAAAAAAATTTCCATCGATCAAACTTGTGATGCATAATTTGTTTCTAATGAAGAATGACGTAGCAAAAATAAAAAATAAAAAGGATTATTTCCTACTTAATCTCTACGATAATTGATTTTGAAAAAAAAAAAAAAAAAAAAAAAATCTCTAGGACAGTTCGATATTTATTAGCCAAGTTCGTCCCAACAACGATAGCAAATAGACTGTTTTTTTTTTCCCCAATTTCTTACAATTTTTAATACATTTTTGTTTTCGTCTTTTCCATATTTTGGCTTGTGAAATTAGAAAAGGTTGTCTTAAGGTTTTTGTTTTTCCTGGGCAAATGGAATGCAGGGATAGCAGATAAGTTTTATGTTTTGATTTCTTGGGTTAATTTGAAAATTATTTTGAGGGAGGGGGGCCAAAATATAAATTTCACCCTTAGGCCAATATTCTAAACTTGTGTAGATATTTATATACTAGTCTTTAGTTTTTTCAAAATCTTGGGCACATCCCCCCCCCCCCCCCCAGCCCACACGTAGGTTTGTCCCTGGTGGTCACTCATTACCTCATTGTGTCATATAGACATCATGTTAGTTTTATATATATATATATATATATATATATATATTGTCAATTAGGTAATAGAGAGTATTATTTTAGATAGAATAGAATAAGCGAAAAGAATGTATGTGGCTGACCTTAACTAATTTGTTAAGGACCCATAGCTGAACCCAAAAATTTGGAATTGAGGCTTTGTTGTTGTTGTTATTAGTTTTTATATATTGTAAATCTCACCAATGATATGTATACGAAATTGAATTAAGTATGAACCTTAGAAATAGTTCCTAAATTTATTTGGATTTTTGTTTTTATAAGCTGTCTGATTTATATAGCATGTCACTGCTAGTATGTGCTAATGTATTGTTTCTTGTCATTGCAATGCACTATGATTCTGAGCATGCATAATTCCTTTAGTAAGTTGTGGGAAGTGACATGCAATCCATACGTTACACATGACAGTAAGCATTTACACTTCTCATCTGACCCTCGTAATGTCAGACTTGGATTAGCTGCGGATGGGTTCAACCCCTTCGGAATTATGAGTACTAGTCACAGTACGTGGCCTGTCATGTTGGTCCCGTACAATCTCCCACCTTGGCTGTGCATGAAACGGTCATCTTTGATTCTATCATTAGTTATTCCTGGTCCTACCTCGCCAGGGATTGCTATAGATGTGTACTTGGAACCGTTAGTAGAAGAACTAAGGGAGTTATGGGATGTTGGAGTACAAGAATACGATGCATCTTCAAAAGAAGTATTCCAATTGCGTGCAGCCTTAATGTGGACCATAAATGATTTTCCTGCATATGCAGATTTGTCGGGTTGGAGTACCAAAGGTGAGTTGGTGTGTCCTTATGCCGTGAAGACCGAGTCTCGATATTTGAGAAATGGTCGTAAATTCTGTTACATGGGACATTGGCGATGGTTGGATGTTGACCACAATTTCTGCAAAGATGGTATGTCATTTGATGGATCTAATGATACTCGATTGGCTCTTGAACCACCGGTCGCATCTGACATTATTGTGGAAACTGAACATTTACTTGGACGTTGTCTAGGTAGGAAATGTCAACTTGCTTACAAAAAAAGGAAGAGAAGGGAGGTAGACCAGAGTGGTTGGAAGAAAAGGAGTATATTTTTTACCTTGCCTTATTGGGAGGATCACAAGTTGCGACACAATCTTGATGTTATGCATATAGAGAAGAATGTGATGGACAATATACTAAGCACACTGTTGAACTTGAAGGATAAAACGAAGGATAATTACAAGGCACGCCTTGACTTGGCGGACATGGGGATAAGGAGTGAACTCCACCTACAACGAAAAAGTGATGATCAGTATACCATACCGGCCGCATGTTATCATATGACTTCATCGGAGATAGATGGTTTCTTGCAAGTTTTGAAGGACGTAACAGTTCCCGATGGGTACGCTTCCAATATCTCACACCGGGTGAATATGAAAGAACGCAAGATTTCTGGTTTGAAGAGTCATGATAATCACATATTGATGCAGCAACTTTTTCCCATAGCATTACGTGGGTCTTTGCCATCTCATGTTACTAGGCCTTTGATAAAGTTAGCTTGCTTCTTTAGAGAAATTTGTTCCAAAACGCTTATGGTTTCAGATATTGTGACTAGTGAGGCAGACATTGCAGTGACATTGTGTGAATTGGAAAAGATATTTCCTCCATCCTTCTTTACAGTGATGGTACATTTGGTCATGCACTTAGCTGCTGAAGCTAAGATTGGTGGTCCAGTGCACTACCGTTGGATGTATCCCATTGAGAGGTAAGATGTGTGTAATATTATTGATCAACTTTCAATTTCATGTGCGTGTTCGAATTACCATTGCCAATCATTAATCTTATCATTCCTTTATAGGTACCTCTCACGTCTTAAGTCTTACGTACAAAATAGAGCTGCTCCGGAAGGGTCTATTGCTAAAGGATACATAGTAGAGGAGTGCTTAACATTTTGTTCACGGTATATGGAAGGAGTTGAAACTATATTCAATCGACCCACCAGGATGATTGAGGAGTCAACGGGGGTGGTTTCGATCATGACACTAAACAATAAAGAGTGGACCCAAGCCCATCGCTACGTTTTATTCAATTCCGAAAACATTAACCGCTTTCGTGAGTAATTATTACGTATAAAAATATAATTGCACGTCAATCCAATGTACGTAAGGTCTATTAACCCTAATACAATTGCTTGCACAGGATGCACAAAAGATTGATAGAGGATGAACTTCGAAAAGGCCACAATCGTAACGTTTCCGATGCCAGTATATATAAGCACCACATGGAGAAGTTTTGTACTTGGTTTAGGGGTCACGTACGTATGACATTTTCAAATTATTAAACTTGTAACACTGTCTCAACTATGATTAATTGTACTGATATAAATTATTTTATTTTGGCCAACTAATGTTAGGTGATGTCCCTTACTGGTGCTGATAAGGAAAGGGAGGGAGTTAGTGATACCCTTGTTGCATTGTCCAAATGGCCGTATATTTATGTAAAGCGGTTCAAGCATTATATTATAAATGGCTTAAAATTTAGGAGTGTCAATGATGAGGCAAACAGGAAAACGCAGAATAGTGGAGTTAGTGTCGCTACTGATGGGGGCAATACTTACTATGGTATTTTAAGTGATATAATCGAGTTGAATTATTCTGACAATATCAAACATGTGTTATTCAAGTGTAAATGGGTTCATGACCAACATAGGAGAGGATATAGGACTGATGAATTTGGGTTTCCTATGGTAAACTTTACACACTTCATACATAGTGGGGATAAAATGATGGATGAACCATATGTCTTGGCATCTCAAGCTACACAAGTTTTTTATGTGGAAGATAAAAGACACAAGGATTGGTATGCTGTTGTCAAAACTAAAGCTAGAGACGTGTTTGATGCTGGTGTTGGTCCCCAACGTGAGGAGGATGACACATATAGTTTTTCTGAAAATGTTCCCTACAATATAAGTACTAATGAGGTTGTGAGTGACAACCTTCGTTGGGCTCGGGATGATCTAGAGAGAATGACAATTGATGCCTCGATCATTGCTGAAAGAGATCTTCATGGAGTAAAAGATGAAGATGAGTTTATTGACGATGAGTCTGACAATGAAGATGACAACAATAATGAGTACACCGAGGATGAGTAGTGTAATAGTTTAGTGGTGTATTATGTGTTTGGATGTTACAGTTGTTAATGAAAACGTATTCATTCATGAATTAGTTGGAATGCCTCTGTGTAGTATTTGTTGAATTTGTTAATTCCTCTTAATATTGTTAATTCCTTTAATTTTTACATATTATGTATCCAATTCCTTCCCCTCTTCGCTATTGGATTTGAAATTCATTTCTTATGAACTTGGATATATGATCGTGTGGTGTTAGGGTTTCATTTCGTTGTGGTTGTAGTGTTTGGCAAAGAGAAGCTCTTAAACTTGGATATATGTCTGTATGTATTGTTAGATATTACAATGAGTTATTTTATCCAGTCTGTTTCACTTACATTTTATGCAATTGATTGTTGTCTATAATTAACAGCTTTTTTGTTTTGTAAAGTTGTTGGACGCAGGAATGGGTAAGAAACGCCGATTGCCACTTGTAGAAGTCAGTGAAGGACCCTTAAGTTCATGACAGAGGGGGGAGGAGCTGCAAGCCACCCATACTAATGATGCTGGGTCACAACCCCGAGGTAGTTTACATATCTTGAAATGTAACGTTTGATATTTATTACTGTTGTAACTAATGTTTCGGTCGTTTGCTGTAGGAATGGAAAGGGACCATCCATTGACAGTTGTGCAAGTTGGCCAAGGTTCATCACGCTCACGAGACATCATGCAAGAGGAGTTAAGGGCCACCTATGATGCTGAGCACGCAAGATGGGAGGAAGGAGATGATGATGATGATGAGACACAACCGCCTTCTCCAGGTAGTTATTCGTACAGTGTAGATTATTCTTAGGGTAACACTTTTATGTTTACTGATAATGACTAAACACTATAACTACCTATATCTTTATTTTTATGGTTAAATGGTTTCAATTTTTTAGCAGTTTTGACTTGATACATACTTTAATTATTCAAGTAAAATGAAATTTACCACTTGAATTAATTAAAATTCACACAATGATCCAAAAATTTAAAATGTATAAATAAGATTACAAATTTTTTTAAAAATTTTTCAAAAATATGATTAAAGTCCATAAACTTGTATTCAATATTTAATATTTATTAGTGTTTTTAACATAAACTTCCATGATTCAAAATTTTCTTCTTCCATTATATCCAACAAATAAGAAACAAGAAACGAGCACAAAACCAATAGACATTCATTCATTCATTTTCAAAATATGGCAAACATAATTCCTCTTCTCTTCTTTTTACTGGATTTTTTTTGTCTGGAATTTCTATTCTCTAGAGTGAATGCTTAAAATACCTCATAATTAAAAATAAAGGCTTTGAAGCTTATAATGTTGGGGTTAGCAATTATAAATCCTCATACAAGGGGCTAGCATGCAATGGTTAGTTCTCTTTAATATTTGCATTTTTCACGGTTTTGCATATCTATAAGAACTTTTCCACTTCTAAGATAAATTATCTCATTTGTGCTTAATAATATTTGTGAAAATGCTGTGGACATAACATGACTCATATAATTCTAACATGTTGATGGATCATTATCCTAGTAAAGTGTAGCCACTTATACATATTTGTTGACCAATTGATAATTCTACTTAGGTCTCCTAAAAAAATTGTTTAGGCCAGCTAAAACCAATTTAACACAAATTAATTAGTTTCTTATCAGTGCTCAAAGCTTGATCAGTGGATATATAAAGTTATATTTGCTGAACTTCTGGCATTATCTACTAATGCCTCCATTTTTTTTTTCCCTTCTACATCATTGACCCACCATTATCCTAATTTTCTTTTTTTTGGAGATAATTAAATTCTATATAAATATAAAATTATTCAGTACATTGAATAATGTATCTCATGAAACAGCTTCATGAGACTCACATGTGTGAAATTAAAGCCACATATGTTGTAAAAAAGATACCTTAACATTCACACACAAACACTCCTTTTCTCTTGTCCAATCATGCACCAAATAGATGTCTCTTACCATGCCATTCTAAAATTCAACACAAATTATATGCAATAATTAATAATTATTTTGTGCATTTGTCATATGCATACATAAGACGTATAATAAATACTTAACCACTTATATATCATGACTATAATCACAGCATATATCACAAACCTTATTTCATAAGTAATAAGGTTTTGGCTGTAGTTCCAGTGGGATTTGCTTGGCTTATTCTAGGATATTTGCAGTGAGAGTTTTGGAGGATTTGCTGGGTTATTTTCAGTGGGGCTTTACAGTGTCGATTTTGGGGTTGATTTTATGGGTTAAAACAGGGATATTTATGGTTCTATTTGGGTTTGCAAGGGCATTGTTTTTGGGTATTTTTGGTGGTGTTCTTGGCTGGGAATTTGGGTGTTTCTCTATAAAGTTTGTAGGGGTTTAGAGCTGGGTTTTTGGTTGGATTTCTATATGATTAAGGGATTCTTGCAGGTTTTGTTTGTGAGAAGTTTTTTTTGTGTATTTTCTGGGTTTTGATAGTTTTTGTAGTGTGTTTGGGAGTTTGAGTGTTTCTCTGTGGAGAGGGTAGAGACGTGTGTGAAAAATATTGAGGCAACTTGATTTGCATGGGAGGCCTTATTTTATAGTAAAAGATGGTGAGGTCGCGTGGGATGGGAGATCGATTTTTCTTTGGCATTTGGCCAGCTTGCAATTTGTTGAGGGTATGGAAAATATTTGGTTGTTCATGGAACCAAATTGGTTGTGCAAACTTGGGGGTAAGGACAAAATTTGTTAAATCTTCTCCTAGATGGGATCTAGAAGAAGTGAGATTTAGGGAAATGATCCAATTAAGTACCACCACTTGGCATAATTAGGGACCAAATCGATTTCAAATGTGCACTTCTTTAAGCAATTAATAAAAAGCAAAGCCTAAAATGGTGATGACCTGATTTTTTTTTTTTTTTTTTGAGAAATAGTGATGACCCGATTTAATAGAATTGGACTTGTTCCTTGGAGAAGTAGATGAATTTCTAAGGAACACAAACTCCAATAAAATTGGACTCAATCAATATAGTGGCACACATTTCATGCAAAATCAAGTAATACTAAGAAGGGAAATGGTAATGAGTGTCCTTAAGTAAATTTTACTAAACTTCTCTGGAGTTTGGGTTAATATCAAATAAGTTCAACACTTTTAAAAACAACTAATTCGGTCTCTAAAGGATATTTTTATTCCTAACTCCATTTAGCACAGTTACTTTTATCTCATATTCTATTCACTCTTCTCTTTCTCAATTTTGACCCTTTCGTCACTCTTTTTTCTCATATTTTCTTTTCTCTAGTAAATATTTATTACATACTAAGATATTTGAGTTCTGTTCACTGTGGATATGTAACGTCCTTGTCATCAGAGGAAAAAAAAAAAAAAAAAAAGAGGTGGTCAAGTCAGATTTTTAGTTCGCACGTGCCCCCCACCTAACCCCACTCCCCATCACTCATTTTCACCCACCTCTCTTCTCTCTTTTGGCTGGCTATCTCTTTTCTTTCTTTCATTTTCTTTCTTTTCTCTTTACTTAAACACACACACACACACTCACTTCCACACTCACTCACTGGCCTCCACTCCAAAGCACACCATCTCACCATCATTTTTTCAACAAGATCGCCGGAAAAATACTTAGGAACCCCAAAGCATCTTCATCACTTTATTTGATGCATGGAAAGTTCTAATATCTTTTGATGGGTATTATGTCCTTGTTTGAGGTTATTTTACCCAAGCTGTAATAATGATATTCATGTGATTTACGAGCTTTGGAAATGATATTCAACCACGTGACATGTACATGACACTGGCAGTAATGGTGTTTTCAATATTATAGGTAATATGGTTGAATTATATGCAAATCATGTGATTAAGAGCATCTTCACCAACTTACATATATTTTTTGGATAAAAACAGTTTTTTATTTTTGAAAGGGATAAAAACAGCTTTTAGATAGAGACATCGACTTATTTGTTATTATCAGTTTCTTTAAGTATCAAAATGTCCACATTTACAAAGATCACATATATCATGTTAGTTGAGCACTTGAGCTATATACAGTGACTTCTCTCTAATTGTGAACTTTGAAATTTCATTCTCTCTAATAATGGTTTACTAAATGCAGAAGATTTGGTCCAAGAAACCGCACCATCCAATGATGGGCGTGCAGAAGATTCAGTTCGGGAAACCCCAATATCCAATAATATAAATAAAAAACGTGGAATAACGCTAATGCAGCGAATATGGGCTCTTCCAGCTAACAAGAAACTTGTATGTGGGTTAAATGGGAGCAGGCAACTGGTTGGGGAAAGCGGGCAAACATTCAAAAGGTGGTTGGGCACCTTATGCATCTGCCGTAACTATTGCCCACTTATGCCAAGTAATTGGACACATGTCGACCGTAAATACAAAGAAGAAGCCTGGATAGAGATAGAAGTTGTATCAAATTAAGCTACTTTTAATCGTTATGTATAGCCGTGTATGTGCTAAATGGCATTTTCAGTAGGGTGAATTATTGCACTATGCTAACTCAATTTTTGCATTTCAGAAAAAGTGGATCATTGACCCAGAAATTATCAGACCAGCTAATCAAATGAACTGGGCAATGCACTTACTAGGGGAGTTGAGAAGGAACCGAAGGAGTAAGTTAAAAAAGAAATGCTACCCAAAAGATGCGTTAAAAGAAGATGTCATTAAAAATAAACCATCTTGGGTTGACGAGCAGGACTACCGCGCACTAGTTGACTATTGGTTTGATTCTAAAACGAAGGTTGCGCTATTTTCTTGCTCTATTATCTTTTACTGGTAATATACATATGATGGGGTATTTGGATATACCGAGTACAGTGTTTTAACTGATTTGTTTGTTTTAATTTGTTGGCAGGAATGTGTTCGTAGACATTAATGGATACGAACAAGAGAAGTCGTGCGTTTCAGAAGGATATAGCGAGGACAGGGCCTATAAGTTTTGCCCAAACTGCTGACAATATGGTAAGAAATGCATTATACAACAACTAGCCAAGTTTTAATGCTCTACTATTTTAATTGAACTTGTGACATATTGGTATCAATAAATTCTAGTTGTATTTATTTATTTATTTTGTTGTTGAAAGAACATGGTCGATTCGAATTCATGGAAATTAAAATAGATTTTGTCGGTGTGAGTTTAGCATTGAGGAAGGGCTTACATGGAGATGACAGTAATGGTGGCAATGCCCAACGTTGTCATAGGGTCCAAACTAAGCAATCCACAATTTCATTATTGCAATAATATAAACTTCTTGGTTTAGAAATAATCAATATTAAAAAATCACAACAAAATTTCCGTACATATTGTTTGGTTGAATTAAAATTATTATGTGTGATGAATCTGAAGAGTTTGAAGAAACTAGTTTACTGATGGAAAGCATAGTGTTGGGGTAAGGAAGACTTGGATTTTTTGCATGTTTATGACTGTTAATAGACATTTCTTGTGATGTTTCCTGTTTTTGATTAGTGATTTCATTAATATTTATGTTTGCCACTTTGTTAGCAAGCGTTTGGTTTGGTATATAGCAATTGGTTGTTCTTTAAATTTGCTTTCCTTTGTTACCTTGTTTGTGGAAAACTAAATAGGTTGAAAGTGGACATCTCCAATACAATAGGTTGTAGCTGCGTTTAAAACGTGGCTATAGAGTAACTGTAAAAATATTTAGGGGGTTGTAGCCGCGTTTAAAACGTGGCTATAGACAAATTCTAAAAATAGCTAGGGGGTTATAGCCGCGTTTTAAACGTGGCTATAGGTAACAGATATAACCACATTTAAGAAACGTGGCTATAGTTGTGGCCTATATATAGCTGCATTTTAAATGCAGCGAAAATGTCTTCAAAGCTGTCAACAAGGGTGCTATGGCTGCACTTTTTCAAATGTTACCTCTTATGAAATGGCTATTTTATTAAATCAAAGGGCAAGAGTGTTGGTACCAAAAACCGCTTGATACAAAGCATTCACATGAAGAAAACAACTCGTCTTTTTGAATGTAATAAACTACATGTTTACGGAATTTGTTTTACATTTATATTGCATGTTATGTTCCAAATTCCATTTGCTATGTTTGGTTGTCAATTGTCGTTTCATATCACCAACATAAATTTTCACTATTGTAATGAGATTGTTGAATATGATGTAGGCAAAAGAAAGCGGCCAAGCAGTGGAGCGTGCAGATGTTTTCATAAAAGCATACTGCACGAAAGATGGGACTCCTATTAGTGATGAAGTGCGACATAAGATTGTAAGCCCTATATCATAACCTATTTATTTTCTAATTTGTGCGTGAAATGTTTATAGCAAATAATATGTTATTTGGTTCTTGTATGAAAACAGGATAAAATGAAAGAAATTTTAAACAACAGGGGCAAACTAGAAGGAGACCGTCGCGATGGAATTCTCTAGGCAAATGATGATGCGTTCGGTCAAGTGATGGGCATAGAACGTTCTGGACGTGTCCGTGGGGTTGGTTTTGGACCAACCCCATCAGGAAGAAGTGGGTCGAACCTTCCATGTTTGCCTGGGCCGTCGTCCACTGAAATGGCCCAACGGATGACTGCATTGGAGGACCAACTTGCTGGCTCAGAGCAAAGGCATCAGGACCAAATAGCTTCATTGCATGCACAACATAAGGAGGAAATTGCCGAAGCACTGGCCAAAGCAAAGCGGGAGTCAGATGCACGACATGAGCAGCAACTGGCCGAAGCAATGCGCGAATCAGAAACACGGCATCAGCAGCAGCTGGCCAAAACAAAGCGGGAAATGGCCGAAGCAAAGAGGAAAATGGATGAAATAATAAGCTTCTTACAAAAGAGCGTGCCAGCCAGTTTAAGTTTAAGCAATTTGTCAGGTAATACGAACTTTGCCTTTAATTTAATGAAACTTGCGTGTTATTACAATGCATTGTTATGTGCTACTAATACAATGTATATAATATATTCAGGATAGCGCTACATCATAGTGAGGACTCTTCATGGACTCTCTTCGTGTATAATTGTTTGGAAATTCGGAATATTGTAATATTGTAACTTCGTGGATATTCAAAATATTGTAAACATGATTGTAATATTGTGTCAAATGCACTTTACACTTTTTCCCTCCATTTAGTTGCTGTATTGAATGACATATTCCATAAAGATTGATCATTTTCTTGTATTCTTTAGAGATATTGATTTGTGACAGGTTTGAGAAAAATCTTGCTTGATATTTTGTTGAAATTATGGGTTGTTATTTTTGTTGCAATCATCTGCCCAGAAGACTGTATTCTTTACAAGAAAACTCATCTGCCCAGAAAAACTAAATAAAAAAAGAAAAAAAAACTATAGCCACGTTTTAAAAATGCGGCTATAGACAAATTTCTAATAGGAATTCGGGGGCCTTAGGCCACATTTTAAACGCGGCCTAAGACCAGAACCTTAGGCCGCGTTTAAAGCGCGGCCCAAGACCAAAACGTTAGGCCGCGTTTTAAGCGCGACCCAAGACCAGAACCTTAGGCCATGGTTAAAACGCGGCTTAAAGAAGTGCAAGAGGGCATCACCATGGGAGGTATGGCCGCACTTCTTAAACGCGGCCTAATGTTTTGGCCTTGGGCCGCATTTTAAACATGGCCGAAGGTTGAACCTTAGGCCACGTTTAAAACACGGCCCAAGATTGCACCTTTAGGCCGCGTTTAAAACGCGGCCTAAGACTTCACCCTTAGGCCGTGTTTTAAATGGGGCTATAGGACCTAGGCTAGAGCCGCGGTTAAAAAGTGCGGCCATAGGACCATCAGTCCTATAGTCACAAGTTTTAGGCCACATTATAAACCGCGGCCTAAAAAAACGTGGCTATAGGCTATAGCCACGTTTTTTTGGCATATAGCCGCGTTTTAAAAACGCGGCCTGAGGTCCTTTTTTTTGTAGTGATAGCTCAAAACATTCACCTTAACTTTAGAATTAAATCCTCAAAGTTAGGCATGTCCCTTACTGTTCACTGTTTTATTCCAGCAGCGTATGCCTCATTTTTAAAATACAAATGGGCTGTTCACGCACATCCAATTGTCATGACATTTTACAGAACAACTCCCCTGTATGTCCAGTATATACCATAAAAATTTCGGAGTCAAAACATAAACCCATGATTTATTAAAAATCATACAATACAACGTACTCAAATCTGTCCTGACAGAATTTCATGCAATTTGGAAATTAAACCATTATTTTTATATTGATGCAAATGCTGTGAGACCACTTCCATTACAACTATATGTGTCTTAGTTTCCATAGGAAATATCCTATCTTCCAAATTCACTATATACAATTTAATACATAATTTACCATGCATGAACACAGAATCTGTCACAGTGACATCTTTGCAACGTTTTATCGTAAATTCATAAACAATTATCAAACGGTGGTATTTTCATATGGGGATTTTTATGCACTCATTAGACATGTTACAAAACACTTACATATAGTCATTTAACCATTTAGAGCAAAAATACATACAACAAAAATCCCAGCAATAGCATCAAAATTACTCATCCTAACTTTTTCTTACTTCCTTAATCATATACAATCCTTAATAAGTAAAAACCCTAACCTACCTTCAACAAATCACCAACACAGCTTCAAAGCTTCTTAAAACAGCATATATATATATGTAGACTTACATGAAAGGATTTCCCTTTCCTAGTGGCTGGACCAGAAAGTATGAGAGGTAGAGAGCTTGAGAGAGTTAAAAGAAGCTTCCTTCTTGCTGCTGGACTCACAGGTGTGAAAGGGAGAAAATAATTGAGAGCTTTTCCTTCTTTTTGTGTTGGACCCGTAGGAATGAAAGAGGGAGAGACTTCTTGATTGTTGTAGGTTCTTTGAAAGAGTCAAATATGAGATAAGATGGAGACTTATATTTCTTTTGGTGTGTGTAAACCCTTGGACTCAAGAGAAAGACTCAAGGGAGCTTCCTAGCACTTTCCTTGAGAGAAAAAGAGACAAAAGTGAAGTGAGAATTCAGATTTTGCATGGACCCGTGGGAAATGAGAGGTTCTTGGATGTTCTATTTGTTTGAGAAAGTCAAGGAAGGGGTGAGGTGGAGCTTGGTGATTGCATGTCCAAGTCTTGGTCTTTGGGTTTGTTCACACGCATGAAACTCTGGCTTTACATGTGTTGATTTTCAATTGATTGCATGTGGGTGGAATTTCCACTATAATATCTCATGCATCATACATAGTTAAAATACCAACAACTATATATATATATATATATATCTCATAACTTAACCACTTAATATAGTTTTGCACATATTGAGTATATATTTATAATACAAATAGTCATTTCAATTATTTATAATCTTTACAATTCTCATTCAATGGCATTATAAAATAATATGCTTATTAAATACTCTTATATTAATTTTAAAAAGTAAGTGACTCAAAATAATAATTAACCACTTGAACACAAGTTAACTATAAAATTGGGTCGGGGTGTTACAAAAAGTGTGTGAAAAATATGTGTAATGTTGTTTAAATACTGAAATATGTTGTTTAAAATGCAATACCAAACACCCTCCATGTCTCTCTAATTCATTGCATGTCATGAGAAGAAGTCTCTCTTATGATTTTACCAATCATTCCACCTGAATTTCATGAGTGAATAGGGGGTGAAAATAGCCAAATACCATGTTTTGGCAAAATTTGTGGCAAACTAGCACTGTTTCGAAAATATGTAGGAATCTAAAACCTTTTTAGTACTCAAGTTTCATAAAATTGAGTTCTAAATAGTACTCGAGTTCAGCGAAATCAAGTTCCTAATGAGTTGCCAACGTGGCACTACTGACCAGGAATTCACGTAATTAAAAAAATAATGTGATACTCGATATTACTGAAATCGAGTTTCTTTATAGTACTTGAGCTTCATACAATCGAGTACCTCGGTTTTTTTTTTTTCCAACTTTTATTTTTATTTTTATTTTTTTTCTGTTGGAATGGCTTGAATAGTCAAACTTAGTGGCTTGACATTAGCCAACAAACCATTAAATGGCTTACATGCCCATGTCTGGAAGATGTATGATACTCAAGAAGTTTCATGCATGAAGAAATGTAAGAGCTTGCATTAAATGTTCTTCATAAATTGTCAAAAAATATGGCCAGGAACAACACCTGACATGCAAACCAAATTCATGCTTATTTTCTTTTGGTTGAAATGGACGGCACTTTGGCCATAAATGCTTGCCATTTTCTTTGACTTGACAAGTTTCATGAAAGTTGGAAAAATAGAAAAAAAGAAAAAAGAAAAATAAGGTACTCAACTGTATGAAATTCAAGTACTATAAAGAAACTTGATATCAGTAATATCGAGTACCACATTATTTTTTTAATTACACAAATTCCAGATCAGCAGTACTATGTTGGCGACTCACTAGAAACTCGAGTTTACTAAACTCGAATACTATTTAGAACTCGATTTTGTGAAACGTGAGTACTAAAAAAGTGATAAATTGCTAAAAAAATTTTGAAACACTGCTAATTTGTCACAAATTTTACACGCACGGAGAACTTAATTAAAAGATCCTCTTGGCGTCACCAATCTCTGACACACAATAATCTGCATGTAGTTATAAATAGCCAAAAACATTTTGTGCAAGTTGCTCGGTTACTGAGTCCCGAGTCAAGTCTCTATCATTTAATCACATGCCCCACTTTCTCAAATAAAGAAGAAAAAAATTGAGAAATTTTTAAATTTTTAACAGAAACCTGGCCCACCTAATTTATAACACAGTAAACCTGGCCCTTCCAACACGGCTCACATTTCCCTCTCTTGCGTACTAAAAATGAAAATAAGCCCTATATAACATCCAACAGCCCAAACAAAAACCAAACTGAACATCAAGACTGCTAGACTTCAAACCCACTTCTCTTTCTCAAACTCAAATGGTTCAATTGATCTATCTCTCTACCTTCATTTTCTCCTTCCTAACTCTTTCATCTGCCGATGACGCCGCAGTCATGGCCAAGCTCCTTGCCTCCTTTAGCACCGCCCCAAGCGGCTGGTCTAACAGCACAGACTACTGCAATTGGACAAACGTTGTCTGCGACCGAGGCCGTGTCACTGATATCGAATTAATTTCTCAGTCTCTCTCAGGCACTCTTCCCTCGGATCTCGGCACTCTCACCCAACTCGAGACTCTTTCTCTCCAAGAAAACTCTTTCTCTGGACCAATGCCCTCCTTTGCCAACCACACTTCTCTCCGATATCTCTACCTTGACAACAACAACTTCTCCTCCATTCCTTCAGGTTTCTTCCAAGGACTCACAAACTTACAGGTCTTATACTTGAGCGAAAACCATAATATTGCACCTTGGACCATCCCTACCGAGTTGACTCAGGCCACTAGTTTACTCAGATTCTATGCTAGCGATACAAACATTTTCGGGTCTTTACCAGATTTCTTTGGTTCCTTCCCGAATCTTACGGATCTCGGACTTGCTTATAACAATCTCAGTGGCACTTTACCTCAATCCTTAGGAGGATCCAGTATTCGAAAACTCAGGCTCGAAAGGCAGAAAAATGGCTTGTCGGGTACTATCGACGTGTTGTCGTCGATGACACAGTTGTCCCAAGTGTGGCTATTCGAGAACGAGTTCACTGGTCCAATCCCAGACTTGTCAAACTCTACAAGTTTGTTCGATCTTCAGCTCAGTGACAACCAGTTCACAGGCCTCATCCCAGACTCATTGATGTCAATTGCCACATTGAGAAACGTTTCCTTGGATAACAATGAGCTCCAAGGGCCTTACCCACAGTTCCCATCTAGCGTAACTAATCACACTCTTGGTACCAATAGCTTCTGTAGAAACACCCCAGGTCCTTGTGATGACCAAGTGACCACATTGCTTGAAATCGCTGCAGCATTTGGGTATCCAAGCAAGCTAGCCAAATCTTGGACAGGTAACAACGCCTGCGTTGGCTGGACTTCCATTATCTGCGATTCGCAGGATAATATTATCACTATCAATTTTGCTAAGCAGCAATTTGTTGGGACGATCTCTCCTGCCTTTGCAAAACTCACATCGTTGAGGAATTTGTTTCTGGGTGATAACAAATTGACGGGTTCCATTCCGGATGCTTTGACCAACATAACAAGACTACAGGTTCTTGATATCTCGAACAATAACCTTTCTGGGTTGATACCAAAATTTGGAGATTCTGTGAACCTAACTACGACCGGTAATCCTTTGATTGGGACGAATGGCACATCGCCTAGTGGGAATAAAGCTGGAATGGGGTCAAGTGGTGCTTCCGTCTTGCCTGGTATGATTGCTGGTATAGTTATTGCTGTGATCATATTTGTTGTGGTTGTGTTATTTATCTCAATTAAATGTTATGTTAGTAGCAGGCATAGGAAGTTTGGAGGAGTGGTAAATCCTGAAAATGGAGGCACAACTAGTGTACCGAATATTGAAATTTCGATTGAAGTTCTAAAGCAGGTGACCAACAATTTCAATGAAGATAACATTCTGGGTAGGGGAGGTTTTGGAGTTGTCTACAAAGGAGAATACTATGATGGGACTAAAGTTGCCGTGAAAAGGATGGAATCTGCTGCAAGGGGTAGCAAAGGAATCAATGATTATCAGGCAGAGATTTCAGTCCTTACTAAAGTGAGGCATATTCATTTGGTTTCTCTTTTAGGATGCTGTATCAATGGCAACGAGAGGCTTTTGGTATATGAGTACATGCCACAAGGGACGTTAACACAACATTTGTTTGATTTGGGTGAGAATGGGTGTTCACCTCTTACTTGGAAGCAGAGGATTCAGATAGCGATGGATGTGGCACGAGGAGTGGAATACCTGCATACTTTAGCTCCCCAAATTTTCATTCATAGAGATTTAAAGCCTTCCAACATACTTCTTGGGGATGATATGAGGGCCAAGGTTGCAGATTTTGGTTTGGTTAAAATTGCCCCTGATGGGAAGAATCCTGTATCGACGCGAGTAGCTGGGACTTTTGGTTATCTTGCACCAGAATATGGAGGTAACTAAAGCCTAAGATTTTATGTTCTTGTGTCCTAATTGAATTTGATAGAGTATAGTGATAAATTGTCGTTCAAAACTTGGACGATCTCCCAAAGTATTTGCACAATCAGGGATTCAGGGTAAATCATATTGCTGAGGTTGTATCAGTATAATGTTAGCCAAAGACAGATTAAAGAAAAAAAAAATCCAAATAGGCATTCATATAGTAGTAAAAAATTATAAATACACAAAATCGTTGTTTCCAAATATATTAAGATGCAATCATTTTCCAACAAAGACAAAAACAAAAACAAAAACAAAATAATGTTTTTTTCAATACTAGACTGGCTAGGAATTTTATTTTTATTTTTATTTTTTAAGTTAGAACATTCACAGTGATGGTGTTAAAAATTTTAACTTTTAGCACATCAAAAAGCTATCTTATTTATTTTACCATCTCACTTTACAATACACATAATAGCAAATGTTCTATTTTTTTTTTTATCATTTTATTTAAAATAATATATACAACTCATTAAAATAATAAAGGAAGAGAGAGAATTTGAGTTTTTTAATTGAAGGAAAATATATAATTTTAATAAAATATTGTATTTTACTTTTAACAACTTGCTATAGTCAACTAGTATTGTAATTACAAAAAAATTTAGCTTTCGTTTCTCCAATAATACATGATTTTTTGGTTCTTTGGTTGTAAAATAAATTTTTTTTTGCTAAAATACAATCACCATTGTGAATGTTTTTATGTTTTTGTTAAGTTTTTGGGTTAGATAATTGCTATTTGGGTGAGACTAACTAGGCTTATCTAGGAGAAGAGAGCCTAAGGTTTAGAAAGGAGGCCCAACTACAAAAATTAAATATATAATAACTAAAAAAACAAATTGGACTAGGGGAGCCCGGGCCCCCACCTGGGTTCGTCCCTGATGTCAGCCGAAGTTTCTGTGATACTTGAGTTAGTTAACTTTCTTATTTGTGTATAATAATAATGCCGTAGATATTCTCTCATTCTTGTCATTGACAAAGGAGCTAGTGTTATTAGTAATTTAGTACAACCTTCAATAATTTAGTAATTTAGTGTTATTAGGAATGAATGGGCTACCACTGCGCACCATTGATGCGATGGTCACTCCACAAGTATAAGTACTTGTGGGGTGTGGGGGGTAAGGGCTGGGTTCAAGTTTTCAGGAGGAAGTTTCACACACATATACACTTAGATTAGACTAGAGTAGAAATTCTATCGTGTATTAAAAAAAAAAAAAATTATTTCATTTATGGGCTGGAAGTCCACATCACTCCCCACTCTTTTATGTCATTAATGCATTGGACGCCATGCAAGTCTCTTTATTTCATTTCCCTAGTCTTAACAAGTTTATAAATATTATTTTCTTCATCCTACCTACCCAACTTGATATTTAATTTCTTGTAAATCTTACATTCTACCTTTAGATTTTTGTTATAAACTCAGAATTTAAATAATTAGAAATATAGATAAAGAAATATTGAATTTTATAATTTTTTTTAAAGCATCAATACACTTACTATACAATTTTCAAGGCATGTTGTTATATTTTTAACACTTTTATATTTTATTTATTTTCTCAATTTATTTTGATAGATTAAATTTTCGGGAAAAAAAAATCATGAAGGAATTTAAAAAATATGGAAAAATATTGAGAGCAACTAAGTAAATGAATCTAAGAATGAAAAATAAATTACAATTTACATTTACATTTTATTTTGTATGATAATTGCATTATTTTACATATATATTATTCATATATATTAATATTTTTATGATTAATTCCATTCATGTATTTTAATTTTTCCCAACCTCTCAACTTAAATTTTGACTATGCCACTATATACGTATAATCGACTTTGACTAATTTATTAAAGATCTATAAATGACTCTACGATTTGAGGCTAGGACTTGTTGTTATTTGTTGTTGTTGGTCATATGTAATCTTTTCTCTTCATGTGCTTGTGTCATACCAAGTTTGTTGACACCAATGTTCACCATGAATAATTATTTTCTAGTTAGATGTCACTAGTTGAACCATTACAAGTTAGTATGATGACTTCCTTTCCTTATCAACAGCTACCGGAAGAGTGACCACCAAAGCAGATGTATATGCATTTGGAGTGGTATTGATGCAACTGATTACCGGAAGAAAAGCAGTAGATGATACTCTGCCAGATGACAACCCTCATCTGGTCACATGGTTTTGCAGGATTCTAAACAACAAGGAGAGCATCGCCAAGGCAATTGACCAAACTATTAACCCTGATGAGGAAACCATGGAGAGCATATACAGAGTGGCTGAGCTTGCAGGACATTGTACTACTCCCAAGCCATACCAAAGACCGGATATAGGGTATGTAGTCAACATCTTAAGCCCTCTTATAGGGCAGTGGAAACCAACATGTCATAAATTAGATCACAAATTTCCCACTTCTCATGGAGTAGAGGACATCTATGACTTTGACCAAGACATAAGCCTTCCTCAAGATCTACGAAGTTGGCAAACGATGTAGAACCAACAACTCTAGTCCAAACGCCTATATACATATTAAATTCTTTGTGTAAGAGCCAAAGATATGTTTTTCTGTATTTTTGATCTTTTTTGGAGTAATTTTTACTTGTGGAGAGTGAATTAATATGGTATCTCTGTGAGAGCTGAGACTTCAAACTTTTGTATTTTGCATTGCAAGCATTTTCATTAGACACTCGGCCAACAAAGGTCATACAAAATGTCTCGGTAGACACTAGATCAATTGAGATTCTTAGGCATATTTAAAACATGTATTTTAATGATTTGACCTTTGGTTTTCTTTCTCTTGGTAAACTAAACCCTATCTATTTCACACTCTATCAAATTTCAGTTTAACCATAACTTTGATTAATTCCAACATCTTTCACTCATCAAATCAAGGTAATCTCATGATATTTTCTTGCATTTACATCATAAAATCATTTAGATTCAAATCTAGTTTTATGAATTGGGGTTTTAACAAGTTTTGATATTGTTCTTGAGTCTTCTTTTTTATTTATTTATTTATTATTATTATTTTTTTTTTTAATTTCTTTTTGTCAAATGTTTGTACATAATGGAGTTTTTCACCTTTGGTGCCATTGAGGCCATGTGAGTGTAAATTTTGGACATTTTTGTGGTTGATCCTTCACTTAATCCATGGTTGTTTTCATGTTGCACACCATGTTTTCAACAAGACACGAGTGACATTTTATTGTGTAACCATCGTTTGAGTGACGTGATTGATTTATAAACCTTGTAATTGGCCTTAATGCATATTTTTTGTCATGTATTCATGTTCATTTCATCTAGATTGCATCCATTTAATGAAGCATCATACGCATATTCATCCCATTAAGTCATGTGTCAATTCACTTTGCATTTATTTCTTATTTCATTTAGGATCATGGTTTCTAAGGGCTCTCGAACTATTTCCACGTCAAAGAAGCTTTTTATTCCACCATATCATTAAATACATTCTAAATGATAAAATTAGTAGGTGGAATTAGTATTGCAAACAATATAAGCCTATCTTGGTAAATAGAAAAATATTATCATATCAAGTTTTTCCACTTCATGCACCATGGGGTTGATGTTCACCTTCTAATTCTTTATGTGCCTAATTTTCACTCTCTAGGCAAAGAAACATATTTGACCATTCAACAGGTGTATGAAATGGTGGAAGCCAAATCGGCCATTTACCACTTATCGCGAAAATTATTAGCAACATGCCACCGTTTGCAAAATAAGTAGCAAAATACCACTTTTTTGAAACTCGAGTTTATGAAACTCGAGTTTGTTGTGTAAGTCGAGTTTTAAAACACTCGAGTTTCATAAAAAAATTTGTGTTAACGTGGATTTTTTATTGAAAACATGCCACATGAAACTCGAACTTGGTAAACTCGAGTTCCATGCAACACAATACTCGAGATTACCAAACTTGAGTTCTTTGTAAATACAAAACTTGAGTGTAATGCTCTTTTTTTTTCTTCTATGGTACTCAAGTTTGGTAGGCTCGAGTTCCTTGTACTTTTTATTTTATTTTATTTTTATAATCAACAAATAAACATAAACATAAAAATAAGCAATTTTTTTCATTTGAATGCACAAACATATGTTTTTATTTATTTAAATAGGAGCAATATAAAATATAGAAATTCTAATTTCAAAATATTAATTTTTAGGCCACTCATACCCCTTGTTCATTCATTTTTAACACACTCATAAATTTCAAACTTCTCGGAAGCGTTATGGTCAAATTGGTTAAAATATTGGGGGTTACAATGAGAAATTAGAACAACATGTAAAAGAAAAATCTCACTCCATTTTTAGCCATGACCACACCGAAAGAAGTTTAAGCTACATATTGTTACTTTATCAATCCTATTCTGAATTACTCTATGGTTAAATGATTGATAAGTATTACAAAAAGAGTGGACCACATGGATATAAAGAAGAACTTATGTCTTACCACGTCTAGATATGTAAGTTCTTGACTTGCAGTGTTTCTAAGAGGAATGTGAAAGATTTTTCTATGCATCCAAATGTTTGGCTAATGATGTGAAAGTTGCTTTGGCAACTTTTTTTCTTGGCGAATTGTAGCACACCATGTTTAGATATCATTCACTGTTTTCTCATAAAACACCTAGTGAAATTGTGTTTTCTAAATTTAAAAACCAAATCTGAATGCTTTTTCATGTTTAAATTTCACAATAATCAAATATGTTTTTCTGCATTGATAAATTCTGTTTCTACGTTACTAAAATTTGCTCTCTGCACATCATGTTTACTATATATTCAAATCTGCTGACTGCATTCATAAAATCTTTTTTTAGCATTAATTAAATTTGATCACTGTTTTCTCATAAAAATTGTTCACTGTTTTCTGCAAAACTATTTCTAGCATTCTACATAAAATTATTTTTTGTTTAGCATTATTTAAAAAATTGTTCACTATTTTTTTGCATAAATTATTCTCTGTTCACTGCATAAATTGTTCACTGTTTTCTCATAAAACACCTCGTGAAATTGTGTTTTCTAAATTTAAATGCCAAATCTGATTTATTTGAGGCATTTATCATTAAGTGATTTATACAAATCATTCATTTTTCTTTCATGGAGTTTGTCCATTATTCATATGGTTGCATATTTAAAAAAACAGAAAAACCATTTAAGTGCAATAACTGGGCCAATGCCTATTTTTACCCAAGGCTTTGCTACTTTTGGTTTTTTAACCGAAATGCATTAATCGGAAGGAAACTTAGGCATTTATTACTTGGACTATATTCGCGATTGATTTACATATTCAAACAAATCCAAATCTAGAAAGTGTAAATTCTGCAATTGTAGCCTCCTTGGGATTTCTTATAATTTGGATATGATATTTGAGAGCCAATCTATTACGAATAGGGCTACATAGTTATGGTACATTTACACTAACATCTAATTGAAGACAAGATCTAATAAATACAAACAAACATGGGATAGCATATATATTATATAAGAAAACATCGTGTAAACCATCAAGAGCCTTTTGAATCAAAGTCATGAATATTTTTGAATCAGATTTGGCTTTTAAATTTAGAAAACACAATTTCACTAGGCATTTTATGAGAAAACAATGAACAATTTATGTAGTAAACAGAGAATAATTTATGCAAAAAAAACAGTGAATAATTTTTTAAATAATGCTAAACAAAAAATAATTTTAAACAGAAAGCTAGAAATTGTTAATGCAGAAAACAGATTTTATGAATGCAGTAAGCAGGTTTGAATATACAGTAAACATGATGTGCAGAGAGCAAATTTTATTAACGTAGAAACAGATTTTATCAATACAGAAAAACAGATTCGATTATTGTGAAATTTAAACATGAAAAAGCATTCAGATTTGGCTTTTAAATTTAGAAAACACAATTTCACGATGTGTTTTATGAGAAAACAGTGAAAAATATCTAAACATGGTGTGCTACAACTCGTCAAGAAAAAAAAGTTGCCAAAGCAACTTTCACATCATCAGCCAAACATTTAGATGTACAGAAAAATCGTTCACATTCCTCTTATAAACATTGCAAGTCAAGAACTTACATATCCAGAGATGGTAAGATGTAAGTTCTTCTTTATATCCAAGTGGTCCACTCTTTCTACAATACTTATCAATCATTTAACCATACGGTAATTCGGAACAGGATTGATAAATTAACAATATGTAGCTTAAACTTCTTTCGGTGAGCTCATGGCTAAAAATGGAGTGAGATTTTTCTTTTACATGTTGTTCTAATTTCTCATTGTAACCCCCAATATTTTAACCAATTTGACCATAATGCTTCCGAGAAGTTTGAAATTTATGAGTGTGTTAAAAATGAATGAACAAGGGGTATGAGTGGCCTAAAAATTAATATTTTGAAATTAAAATTTCTATTTTTTATAATGCTTCTATTTAAATAAATAAAAACATATGTTTGTGCATTCAGATGAAAAAAGAATACTTATTTTTATGTTTATGTTTATTTGTTAATTAAAAAAAAAATAGTACAAAGAACTCGAGCTTACCAAACTTGAGTTCCATACAAGGAACTTGAGCTTGGTCATTTCGAGTACCACAAAAGAAAAAAAAAAAAAAATAAAATAAAAAAAAAGAGCATTACGCTCAAGTTTCGTATTTACGAAGAACTCAAGCTTGGTAAGTTCAAGTATTGTGTTGCGTGGAATGTGAAATCAAATTGAGTTCAAAACTTCAAATACGCAGGGAAAAAAACCAATTTAATTAAGTATCCTAAAATCCAAAAAAATCATATATAAGTATATAACCCATATAGGCTATTATAGAATCAAAATCCCATAACCTTGCTAGCAAGAAGAGTATTAATATAATATATACAAACATATATAAGAACCATATACAGATATAAAAAGAAACCAACTTGAACTAATTGATCCTAAAACCAAAAAATTCATATATAACCCAATTGGCAAATTATGGTCTTTTAAGAGAAAAACCCATAAAATTTGCAGGAACCACTGTTTCAATATTTCAGGATAGTTAACAAATACGAACAATGAAAATTATTCAATAATCCTAAACAGGTAAATATCATAAAATTAGTATTTTAAAAAAATTATCTCATTGGACCCATTATAATAGCTTGACATATCAATGGCCAAAAATATCATTCAAATGCAATTACTAACATATCAAACAAACACACACACACACACACACAAACCCAAAAACAAAAAAACAAAAAAAACAAAATTTCTTCTTCTTTTTTTAATTTTCCAAATAGTTTTAGCCATAAAACTAAATCATAGTTTGAGCAATGTAGCAGATCTATACTAATGAGCTATTACAATTTACAATATTAAAAAAATTTATTAAAAAAAAACTCTTAAAAACTGCCAATCTAAGAACTAAACGCAAAGGCAATAGTTTTAGACATAAAACTAAATCATGATTTGAGCAACGTAGCATATCTATATTACTGATCAACTACAATATTTGAAAAATTAAGAAAAAAAAAACACTCTAAATTTGTAGACAATACTCACATGACTTTGACAGAGCCATCCGTAAATGGGTTAGGGAAAACGATAGGGAGACTAAGAAAATAAGGTGAAAGAACTGTGTGAGGAAGAAAAAGAAAAAGGTCATGGGACTGCATTAGAAAGAGAGAGAGTTTGATCAGGTGGTTCTGTTATCCAAAAGAAAAACCAAATCTAACACAGATATCTGATATTATTAAAAATCATTCTATCCTAAATTCCTTACTCAAAACTGAGTCTAAGCCAAAACCTGAATGCAATCCAATACAATCCAATCAAAATACCTAGACCTAAATCATATTTAAACCCAAATTTAAAGAACCAAAAAAAGAGACTAACCGGTGGAGGATATGGATCTGATGGTTTGTCTCTCTATTTATCTATATCGGCCTTTCTCTATCTCCGTATCTCAATTCTTGCATGCACCTTTAGGTTATCAGTGTCGGTTGCGGTGGTCTAAGTCTGGCAAGGGATGGTGATGGCCAGTCGTACGAATTCTGTCTCCTCTATATCACAAGCTTTTTTTTTTTCTCCTTCCCTTTCTCTGTATCGCTAGTTTTTTTTTTTTTAGTTGCAAGCCATTTTTATTTTATTTTAACCGTTTTTTTTATTATATATACACACAAAGACTATCAAATGGTGTTAAGGTTGTCAAACAATATAATTTATTTTTTTTAACTTATACATGGCTAAATTTTAGATGGACATTTTTCCTACATGGCAGCACCATCTTAATTGCAGGAAAATGCTTCTGTTAAATTGTAATGAAATGAGGATTTGATATCTCTTAAACTACCTTAAAAAAAAATGCAACATAAACAAATTTAATGATCTTTTAAAAATCTAATATTCAATAACTTCCCATGCACTGCATGGGACAACGACTAATTTTAATCCCAATGGCTATGTGTATCCTAGTAGAATACAATTACACCTACATTAGGGTCCGTGTGTATAGTAAAATTGACAAAAAAAAAAAAAATGTCAAAACTCGTGTCTCGATGCGATACAATTAGAAAGGTGGAAGTTCCCCTCTATGACTATGAGGTAGCCCGCCACTAAATACCATTCAAAGTCTTTCAATTCTTAAATAATAGTAGTGAACCCACTTGGCAATTATCAATGATTTGTCTTGTGTAGAGATGGCAAAACAGGTCAAAATTTTCTGACCCAACCCGAACCCGATTTTTTGAACTGAAGCAAAAATGGGTTGACCCGTGACTCAACCCGTGTTTTTTGCAGGTCAACCCGACCTGACCCACAACCTGACCCGAATCCGAACCATTTTATAAAACCTTTTTTTTGGTAAAAAAATAATAAAATTAAGACAATATTGGTTTAATTGTTTGTTGTGGGTTTTAAAAAAACAATTGAGACATTTATATAACTGTATGCAAATTAATTGAAAGATGAATGGTTGAGCATTCTGTAATGAGTAAAGATTTTTAGATATCAAATAGCAAAGTACATGCCAAGATAATCTGGTTACAGTAGAATTAAAACTATAAATTTAAATTGTAGACATGTGTGAGAAACATTCACAAGTGTGAAAATAGTGAAGTCAAAGTATCAAATTAGCATAAATTATGAATGCTTAGACCTATTTTTTAACAATTTATGTCCAAATAAATGGCTTTTCAAAATAAATTATGATATTTCCTAGAGTGTGTGTTGTTTAACAATGATATGATATTCATAAAAGAGACCATGTATAAATAAGTAAACAATCAAATTTTAATGTATATCTCAAATTGAAGTAAAGTGCCAACCACAATTAATAATAAATTATAAAATTAATTTTTAAAATTGTAAATTTCTTATATGTTTTTATTCTTTGTCAAATGAGTTATCCAATAAGTCATTTGTAATTTTGTTTTATATTTTGGGATGTTGATATTGTGTAGAAATAAAACTTATGTATTTGTTTTACTTATTTTTGTGTTATTTTGTTTTAGATATGAATGTTAGGGTTTGTATAATTTTAAAATTATTGAATAAGTATTAAGAAGTTTAACTGAGTTCATTCTTGATATAAGTGGTGAATTCAAATTAATGCATTTTACATCAGGCGAAAATAGCCAAATACCACGTTTTGGCAAAATTTGTGTCAAACTAACACTGTTTCAAAAATATTTAGCAATGTACCACATTTTTAGTAATCGAGTTCCAAAAAATCAAGTTCTAAATAGTACTCGAGTTTAGTGAACTCGAGTTCCTATTGAGTCACCAGTGTGGCACTACTGACCTGGAATTTGTGTAATTAAAAAAAAAATGTGGTACTCGATATTACTGAAATCGAGTGCTTCTTTATAGTACTTGAGCTTCATACAGTCGAGTACCTTTTTATTTTTTTTTATTATTTTTTTTTTTTCATATTGTCGAGTTCTTTTCTATCTCTCTCTCTCTCACATAGAGGCACTCTTTCTTCTTTTCTTTTTATTTTCTTTATCTCCCGTAGGAACTCACTCTTGCAAGTCAAAGAAACTTGTCAAGTCAAAGAAAATGGCAAGCATTTATGGCCAAAGAAAAGAAGCATGAATTTGGTTTGCATGTTAGGTGTTGTTCTTGGCCATCTTCTTTGACAATTCATGAAGAACATTTAATGCAAGCTTTTGCATTTCTTCACGCATAAAACTTCTTGAACATCATGCATCTTCCTAACATGGGCATGCAAGCTGTTTAATGGTTTGTTGGCTAATGTCAAGCCACTAAGTTTGACTATTCAAGCCATTCCAACAGAAACAAAAAGTAGAAAAAAAGAAAAGAAAAGGTACTCGACTGCACTAAGGTTGAGTACTATAAAGTGATACTCATTTCAGTAATATCGAGCACCAAATTATTTTTTTAATTATACAAATTCTAGGTCAACATTGCCACGCTGGTGACTCACTAGGAACCTGAGTTCATTGAACTTGAGTACTATTTAGAACTCGATTTTGTGGAACTCGAGTACTAAAAAAGTGGTAGATTACTAAATATTTCCGAAATAGTGTTAGTTTGCCACAAATTTTGCCAAAACGTGGTATTTGGCTATTTTCACCTTTTATATCAAGTAATTTGTTGCATGACTTTCCCAATGGCAAATACATTTTTTTTTATTAAAAAAAAAAAATTCATGTGAAAATACAAGTCGACTCGACTCGACCTGACCCGAAACCCGATTTTAATCCATTTAAAATGACCTTTTTTTTTTACCCGCAACCCGATTGACCCGACCTACTTGTTTCGCCATGTCTAGTCTTGTGGTTGGGGTGACTAATGATCATTACTGTAGCAGACCTAATCATATTCAAATCGAATTAACGAAAGACTGTATAGATACGTTTTTTATGAGAGTTAGCTTGACCCTTCCAACACGGCTCACATTTCCCAACTGTATAACACCCAACAACCCAAACAAAAACCAAACTGAACATCAAGCCTGCCAGACTTCAAACCCATTTCTCTTTCTCAATCTCAAATGGTTTGGCTGATAGCCTGATCTATTTCTCCACCTTCATTTTCTCCTTTCTCAATCTTTCATCTGCCGATGACGCGGCAGTCATGGCCAACTCCTAGCCTCCTTAAGCACTGCCCCAAGCGGCTGGTCTAACAGCACAGAGTACTGCAAGTGGACAAACGTTATCTGCAAAGGAAGCAGTGTCACTGAAATCCGATTAATTTCTCAGTCTCTCTCAGGGACTCTTCGGATCTTGGCACTCTCACCCTACTCGAGTCTCTTTCTCTCCAACAAAACTCTATGGACCAATCCCCTCCTTTGCCAACCTCACTTCTCCCCGACAACTCTACCTTGACAACAACAACTTCTCCTCCATTCCTTCAGGTTTCTTCCAAGGACTCACAAGCTCACAGATCTTAACCTTGAGCCAAAACCTTAATCTCACACCTTGGACCATCCCCACGGAGTTGACTCAGGCCTCTGGTTTAGCCATTTTCTATGCTAGCAGTGCAAACATTATTGAGTCTTTACCAGATTTCTTTGGTTACTTCCTGAGTCTTGACGATCTCCGACTTTCTTTCAACAATCTCAATGGCACTTACCAAAATCCTTCGGAGTCACATCGTTGAGTTATTTGTATCTGGATAATAATAATTTGATGGGTTCCATTCCGGATGCTTTGACCAACATAACAACACTTAAGGTTCTTGATGTCTCGAACAATAACCTTTTCGGGTCGATACCAAATTTTGGAGATTCTGTGAATCTAATTACGACCGGTAATCCTTTGATTGGGAAGAATGGGAATACGGCTGGAACGGGGTCAAGTGGTACTTCTGTCTCGCCTGGTATAATTGCTGGTATAGTTATTGCTGTGATCATATTTTCTGTGGTTGTGTTATTTGTCTCGATTAAATGTTACGTTAGTAGCAAGCATAGGTAGTTTGGAGGTGTAAAGAATCCTGAAAATGGAGGCACAATTGTACGAATGTTGAAATTTTGATTGAAGTTCAAGAACAGGTGACCAACAATTTCAATGAAGATAACATTTGGGGTAGAGGAGGTTTGGAGTTGTCTACAAAGGAGAATACCATGATGGGACTAAGGTTGCTGTGAAAAGGATGGAATCTTCTGCAATGGGTGGCAAAGGAATCAAAGAATTTCAGGCATTTGGTTTCACTTTTAGGATGCTGTATCAATGGCAACGAGAGGCTTTTGGTATATGAGTATATGCCACAAGGGACGTTAACACAACATTTGTTTGATTTGTGTGAGAGTGGGTATTCTCTTCCTTGGATGCAGAGGATTCAAATAGGAATGGATGTGGCACGCGGAGTGGAATACCTGCATGTTTAGGCTGCGTTTGAATCGGCTTCAAACCAATTTCAGAAATCAATTTCCGGAAAATGCGTGCGTTTGGCTGTCACGGAAAACATTATTTTCCGGAAAATGATTTCTTGTTGACCGAAATTTTCAGTTTGACCACGGAAATGAATTTCTGCCTTCATTTTCACTTCAAAGGATTTCCGGAAAAAGAGAGAGAGAGAGAGAAAGCGCGCGCGCGAGAGGAGAAGACCAGTCCGAGCTCCAGTCCGCGTCGATCTCCAGTCCGAGCTCCAGTCCAAGCGCGCGGACCAGTCCGACGACGGCGATCGACGCTTCGCGAGATCGCGCCGTCGATCGCGATCTCGCGAAGCGTCGATCGCGATCTCGCCTTCGCGAGATCGCGTCGGATCGAGATCGTGATCGACGGCGCGATCTCGCGAAGCGTCGTTCGCGAGATCGCGCCGTCGATCGCGATCTCGCCTTCGCGAGATCGCGATGGATCGAGATCGCGATCGACGGCGCGATCTCGCGAAGCGTCGAACGCGAGATCGCAACGTTGATCGCGATCTCGCCTTCGCGCGATCTCGCGAACGCGATTGGGTTTTCTGGGCGCCGGCGAGATCACGATCTCGCGAACGCGATCGGGTTTTCTAGATTTGTGTTTTCTGGGTTGTGGCTTGTGTCTGGATTTGTGTTTTCCTTTCTTCTTTTCCAAACACGAGAAAATATTTTCCGGAAAATTTTTTGAAATGCAACCAAACACACATAAATATTTTCCTTTTCCAGAAATTAGCATTTCCGGAAAATATGTATTTTCCGGAAAACGTTTTACGGCAACCAAACACAGCCTTAGCTACACAATTTTCATTCACAGAGATTTAAAACCTTCCTACATACTTCTTGGGGATGATATGAGGGCCTAGGTTACAGATTTTGGTTTGGTTAAAATTGTGCCTGATGAGATGTACTCTGTATCGACGCAATTAGCTGGGACATTTGGTTATCTTGCGCCAGAATATGGATGTAACTAAAGCCTAAGATTTTATGTTCTTATGTCTTAATTGAATTTGATAACTAAAGCCTAAGATTTTATGTTCTTGTGTCTTAATTGTATTTGAAAGAGTTTAGTGATAAATGGTCTTTCAAAACTTGGACAATCTCCCAAAATATTTGCACAATCCGGGAAAATCGTATCACTGAGGTAGTATCAGTATGATGTCGGCCGAAACTTCTTTAAGACTTAAGTCAGTGAACTTTCTTATTTGTGTATAATGATAAGGTTGTAAATATTCTCTCATTCTTGTCGTTGACGATGGAATGTTATTAGTAATTTAGTATAGACTTCATAATGCACCCATTGGTCCAAGATTTTTGCCATTTTTAGAATCATGGGTGTTATGGGAATGATTGGGCCGCAAGTCCATATCACTCTGCTCTTTTATGTCATTTCCATATCCGCCCTCATGCTTCTTAAATCTGCTTATATTCTTTCTCACACTCTTTGATCCTCATCGTTAATGCATTAGATGCAATGTAAGTCTCTTTATTTCATTTTCCTAATCTTAACAAGTTCATAAAAATTATTTTCTTCATCCTACCTATCCAACTTGATATATAATTTCTTGTAAGTTTTACATTTGACCTTTAGGTTTTTCCTATAAATTCAAAATTTAAATGATTAGAAAAATAGATAAAGAAATATTGAGTTCTATAATTTTTTTTTAAAGCAATCAATACACTTGGAGTGGAACTTTCCAAGCAATTGTTACATTTTTAACACTTTTAGGGTGTGTATATTTGGAGATGAAACAGGGTGCAGTGACGAACCTACGTGTCGGCTGCCCCCCCCCCCCCTCTCTCAAATACTTTTTAAATCAACCCATGAAATCAAAAAAAAAATCTTACCTAACCATTACTGCATTCCATTTGCCCAAGAAAGACAAAATCCTTGAGACAATGCTTTGGACAATTCACAAAACTGGATAACAAAAGAACCTTTAGACAAACCAACAAAACCATTCACAAATTCAAATAACAAGAAAAACCTTTAGACAAACCAAAAATACCAACAAACAAATCACAAATCTAGTCTAAACATAAAAAAATAAATACTAACAACACAACAAATCATAAATTTTGACAAAACAAATCTTTGATCTGATATTTTCTTCTGTTTGAAATCATAAATTTTCCTCTCTCTATCTCTTTATGTTGTGGTGTGACTTGTGATGTTGGGCAGCTACTGTGCCTTTCTTAATTTTTAAGTGACAAAGGTGGAAGCTTTTATTTCAAAAACTATTAGTGAGAATGATCATAAGTAGTCACGATATCATCAGATTATTGACAATCCAATAAAAGGGGTACACTATACCTATAGCCTTTTTTAGTTAGAACAAAGTTATTAGTAATATAGATTAATGTGTTGTGGCTACTTCAAGTCAGTCCTAAATTATTAAAATATATTCTCTAAAAAAACTTATTATTAAAATTTCATTTATGGCTCTTGCTAAATTAATGAAAAATGTTGCCATTTTTTTTTTTTTTGAGAAACAAACACACACTAGGGAGATGAAACGTTGCTATTAGTAGTATTAAGAAAAAGGGAAATGGTAATCTTTAGTTGTCAATATATCATTATAATGATATTATTATCAGGTATACAATAATGTGAAAATAATAACTAAATTGATTTTTTTTTTAAAAAAATTAATGTGAAAAGATTAAAGAATCAATTCAACCCCAATCCAACCAAAGAATCTCGAAGTTTAGAACCACTCATTCTTTTGAAAATTACAGAAAAAATGAGTGGGGATTTGAACTTTTATCGGAAACACTAGAAAGTTTTAGTTGAGCTACAAAGCAATTGATTATAAATCTCTATAATTAATATGATTTTTATTTGATTCATAGATTATGGGAAAGTCAGCTACAATGTTTAATATTTTTTAGAGAAAAAATGCAAATAATACTAATGATGCAACATTGCCAACTTTCGATGTTGACATACCTATTTTCAAAAATTTTCAAACAAAGAATTTTGGCCCTCCCTAGGTTCAAATTCTGGTTTCATCCCTAACAAAGTAGATGAAAAATTTTGGAGAGAAAATGAGAAGGAAAATGTGTTTGGTTGGGCAGGGAGGAAGGAAAATAAATGTTGGGGCCTAGGTGGTTTCTCCCTAGGCCCACCAAAATGGGGAGAAAACTGAGTGGGATGCATTTTTTCTTGATTGACAAAAATGCCCATGTGCATGTGCACATGGGCTTCGTCCATTTAATCTCTTTTTTTCTTTTTCTATTTTCTAGGTAGTAACATTGCCTTTTCTTTTTCTTTTTCTTTTGATTTTCTAGGGCCTAGGCATGATAGTCGTTTTTTTTAACCAGATGTGATTTTTTTTTTTAACATGATTTTTATTTTTTTAATAAATTTGGGTGATTTCTCTTTTCTTTTCTTTTTTTGGTTATTTGTCACTTTTTTTTTTATTAATTGGGCATCATTCTTTAACAAGGGTATATGAGTAAATTTATTCAAACTCATTTTTTCCATCCCCCCACTTTTCCATTCCCAACCAAACAAAAAAGAGAGAAATTAAAATCTTTTCTATCCTCCTACTTTTTCATCCTTCCACTTTTCCATCCTCCTACCATTTCCTATCTTCTTATTTTTTCACCCCTCCAACCAAACGGACCCTTATATTTTATTTATTTTCTCAATTTATCCTAATTAATCAAATTATCAAAAAAAATCATAAAGAAATTTCAAAAATAAGAAAAAACTTTGAGAGTAGCTAAGTAAATTAATCTAGAAATGAAAAATAAATTACAATTTACATTTACATTTACATTTTATTTTGTATGATATTGCATTATTTTACATATATATTGTTCATACATGTTAACATTTTTTATGATTAATTCCATTCATGCCTTTTAATTTTTTCCAACCTCCAAACTGAAATTTTGACTCTGCCACTATATATGTATAGTCAACCTTGACTAATTTATTGATGATCTATAGACGACCTTACAATTTGAGGGTAGGGCTTCTTGTTGTTGTACGTATATAATCTTTTCTCTTCATGTGCTTGTGTCATACCTAGTATGTTGACACCAATGTTTGCTGTGAATAAATATTTTCTAGTTAGATGTCACTAGTTGAACCATTGATAGTAGTCAGCTTGATAAGTTCTTTTCCTTGTCAACAGCTACAGGAACAGTGACCACCAAAGCGGATGTATATACATTTGGAGTGGTTTTGATGCAGCTGATTCCTGGAAGAAAAGATGTAGATGATACTTTGACTGATGAGAACCCGCATCTGGTCACATGGTTCTGTAGGATTCTAAACAACAAGGAGAGCATTGCCAATGTCATTGACCAAACTATTAACCCCGATGAGGAGACCTTGGAGAGCATATACAAAGTTGCTGAGCTGGCAGGACATTACACTAGTCCCAAGCCATACCAAAGACCGTATATGGGGTATGTAGTCAACATCTTAAGCCCACTTGTAGGGCAGTGGAAACCTATATGTCCTAACACTTCAAATGGAGTTGAGGACATCTATAGCATTAATTAAAGCATGAGCCTTCCTCAATATCCACAAAGATGGCAAACGATGTAGAACCAACAGCTCTAGTCCAATTGTCTAAAAACATATTAAATTCTTTGTGAAAAAGCCAAAGATATTGTTAGGTTCTAAGGATTTAGGATTTAAATGTATTAGAACTTCAATGTGTAATGTTGGCAAATCATGATCAAAACTTAGGGTCTAGATTTAGGCTGCTCAAAGTGATTTATGTGTAAAGTTGGAATTGAGTAATTGCAAAAAATTACTATTTAATTTCTTCAAGGCTCGATCGATCGAAAATTAGACTCGATCGATCGAAGCTCGTGCAGAATGTTTTTTCTGCAAAATTTTCAACTCAGCCCAAACCCATATGACGTGTAAGGTTTTATGTTTTGCTTTAAAGGAAAAACCCTAGCCACGTTTTAGATGTTGTTGATATGTTGTGTGTGTGAGTCTCTTGTGAGATCTAGAGGTGTTTGCCTTCATACACACTTAGGGTTATCAAGATCAAGATTGATGTCAAGAGCTTGGTGATCGCTTCAGTTGCTGTATAAAGAGCTTAAAGAAAAACACAAGTGAGAGTACTTGTGGTTGCTATGAATCCAAGAAAGAAATAGTCCATGGACTCGGAGCTATCACGTGGTCGTGGTAGTAAGTTTTCTACTCAAGGTAGCAATAGGATGTTAGTGGTCTAAGTTGCTATTGTAAAACTTCAATTCTTTCATAGTGAATCTGTTTTACTTTGAGGATAGCTAGGTTAAATCATTCCCAAGTTTTTTACCGGTTTGGTTTTCTTGGGTTATCATATCGTTGTATTCTTTATTTTCCACATTATTTACTTGATATGATTTACTTGTGTTAACCTAAATTTGAATAATTTATCTAAGTAATCACTTGGCTAAATAACTAGATTAATCAACTTGTGTTTTAAGGGGTCTAAAAATGCACAAATATGTTTTTCTTTGTGTTTTTAATTTTTGTTCAAGTAATTTTTACGTGTGGAGAGTGAATTAATATAGTATCTCTATGAGAGCTAAGAGTCCGAACTTCTATATTTTGCATTGCAAGAATTTTCATTAGACACTCGGCCAACAAAGGTCATACAATATGTCTCGGTAGACACTGGGTCAATTTAGATTCTCAAACATGTTTAAAACATGTATTTTAATGATTCGGCCTTTAATTTTCTTTCTCTTCATCGTCTGAAACTCAACCCTATTTCTCTCACACTCTTTCAAATTTCAGTTTAACCATAATTTTGATTCCAACATCTTTCACTCATCAAGTCAAGGTAATCTCATGATATTTTCTTGCATTTACATCATAAAATCATGTAGATTCATATCTACGTTTAGGAATTGAGGTTTTCACAAGTTTTGATATTGTGCTTGTGCTTGTGTGTGTGTGGTTTTTTTTTTTTTTTCCAATTGCTTTTTGTCAAATGTTTGTACATAATTGGGTTGTTCACCTTTGGTGCCATTGAGGCCACGTGAGAGTAAATTTTGGACATTTTTATGTGTGATCCTTCACTTAATCCATGGTTGTTTTCATGTTGCAAACCGTGTTTTCAACAAGATGCGTGAGTGACATTTTATTGTGTAACCATCATTTGAGTGACGTGATTGATTTATAAACTTTGTAATTGGCCTTAATGCATATTTTTTGTCATGTATTCATGTTCATTTCATTTAGATTGCATCCATTTAGTGAAGTGTCATATGCATATTCAAACCATTAAGTCATGAATTCTAAGCGGTCTCAGACTTGTTCCTCGTCAAAGATGCTTTTTATTCCACTACCATACCGTTAGATACATTTGAAATGATAAAATCAATAGGTGGAATTATTTAGTGTTGAAAATAATATAACCTTATCTTGGTCAATGGAAAATATTAAACCACATGTGGGTAAGTTGTAATTTTGTCTTTTTCTTAATGCACTCTATTATTGTAGTAACATTTATTGTTGGCACTTGTTCAGTTTTTTTTTTTTTTTTTGGATAACAAACAAAAACTTCATTAATTAGTAGAAGCCAAAGATACATCATGGAGAAGAGCTTTTTCAATAAAACAAGGACTCTCTTCAATCCAAGCACAATAATCAACAATGCGAAAAGCATATTTGGCTAACAAATGAGCTGGAATATTTCCATTACGACAGACATGGGAGAAGTTCACACTCCTAAAATCATGAGCAACAACTGCAATACCATAAACCAAAGAAGCCACTGAAGATGGTGTTGGGGCAGATTCACACAAAGCTTGTATCATAATAAGAGAGTCACCCTGCAAAAACAAAATCCCGAATCCCAATCTCCCCAGCAAAAGCAATTCCCACTTCAAATGCCTTAGCCTCAGTTTCAATCGCTCCCAAAGGAAGATTAAGCTTCTTACTAAGTACAACAATAAAATTTCCTTCATTGTCTCTGATTACAACGCCTACTCCAACTGCTTTTTAAGCAGAAAACATAGCACCACCTACATTCACCTTATAATTTAAACCCGTAGGAGGCACCCAGTTTTTCTTTGTTGCATTAGACTTCTTCACAGGTAGACTACAAGCTAACCAATATTCATCTAAGTATTGGATACACCACTGAAAAATATGTGTTGTGTTTCATTTCTATTTGTCCATAAAGCCCATACAATGGTAACGGCCAAGGCCACATCCTCATTTGACCATATAGCCACCATTACAATGTACGACAAAAAGTCCATAAAACTTCGAAAATTCATTGAAGAAAGTAGATGAGAAAACTGAGTAAAGCCCTCAATTTCTCGAGCTTTAGGACATTCCGTTGACAAATGAAACAGAGACTCAGCATATAGCATCCATGGCTGCATTACGGGGCCATTACTCCTCTAGGGAATCCAAACCCCGACCTTCATACTCCTATGAACGTGAACATTCCCGATGTCGATGGGACTCTTGTGAATGCGAATGGTCCCGACGTCTACAGGACTCCCGTGAGCATGAATGGTCCCGGTGTCAATGGGAACCGGACTGATTGGACCTACAACCATAGCGATCTCCTCCACTCATAGACCCCCCCCACTTGGTTATCTCGGTCCCTTCTTCGGTGTCTGTCCCTTGCTTCCAACTCCAAATCTCTTACCAGTCTACGCAATCGTTTAAGCTCCTCATCTCTCTCATCCAATTGCTTGTGCCTTGAAGCATCCAATACTGCCCAGTTCGTTTGCTACGACCCCTCTCCAAGGCCAGACTGTTCTTCCTTGTGTTCACTCTCCCTATCTTCACGCCTTTTTTGCCTTCGCTCTCGCCATGTGGATCTCCGAGATGATCCCACTAAACCACTTTCAGCAGAACCTTCTGACCGTTTCCCAGACATCTTCTGGGTGTGAGTCTCAGCTGAACCACGGCTTTGTAGGAGATTCCCACAGACGATGCCAATTATGCGCACCCCAAACGAGCTTAAAAGGTCTGTCTCGCTCTTGGGCTCACAATATACTTATAATGTGGGCTTTGGATTTCCTACTTTGGGTGATTCTAACCTAGAGACCCAGCAATATCTTTCCAACCTTTGTATCGCTTTCCTCTCACTCTTTATGACTGTTATTCTTGATTCTAAACTTTCTTCCCAGACTTTCTACAACCCCTTTCCTTTCCTTAGCCTCACATATTTATAGCCAAAATTAGTGGAAAAATCATGATTACTCTTATGGCTAGTGGGAAAGGAGGTCCAATATTGTTATCGCTAAGTGGATGTTTAGTTGGGAGTGGGGTTGTAGTGAGAGTGGTATTGGAATTGGTTCCCACTCAAAGGGGGGAGGGGGTGATGTTTGGCGGCGGTATTTCTCAAGGAGTCACCAGGCATCCGGGATATGGCTTCCCCGAGAAGTCACACTTGTTGGAGATGGGACGCGCCGGACAACTTCTCGACCATGAATTAATGAGCATATATTTCAACGACCAGCCTAATGGGTTTTGGGCCAAACATGATGTCATAGGATCTGCGCCCATGACCCTAGTGGGCCTTAAGCCTAGTTTCCGACAAGGGTGTCAGGAACCGTGGGTCATACTATAGAGCTTGGGTCTAAGGCTCAAATGGCCCTAGATGCCCGATGCCATACAGTTAACAATCCATTTTAGGAAAGTTTTGACATCACTTTTATGGGAAATGAAAAAAACTGTCAAAACATTAATTGCTTTTTTTTTCTTTTCTTTTCTCATAAAAATTTTCTTTAAATAGATTATTAACCAATGCCCTAATGGCATCTGTTAGCATTTCCCTTATTTAATTTTTTTTCTTCTTTTTTTTTTGGGTAAAATGAACTAAAACCCTTAAACTTTAAGGCCTCATTTGGGAGGAGGGAATGGAATGGAATGGAAAGGAATGAAAAGAATAATTTTAGAATATTCTTCCTTTCTCTTGTTTGGAAGTTTTAATGGAGGGAATGGAAAACTCATTCTCTTATTTGAGAGTTTAAGTGGGAGGGAATGGAATGGGTAGGAGGAAACACTCATTCCTCTCAATTCTCTTAAAACCTCAAATTTTCATTCCCCCGAAATTGGGAGGAATGGGAGGGAATGAAATTAGATTTAATGATTTTTTTTACCAAAACTCCCAAAATACCCCTATGTATTCAACCATTTATTTTAAAATAAGGGTCTAATAGTAATATTGTCATAAAATGATTCTATTTCATTCTCTCCATGTTGCTCCCAAACAAGATTACTTACATTCCATTCATTTTTATTCCTTTATTTTAAAACATCCAATCAAAGTTACTTAATTCCATTCCATTCCTTTCCCTTACTTAAATACACTTCATTTCATTCCATTCCTTTAAATTCCCTTATGATCATTCCATTCCATTCTATTCCATTCCCTTAAGATTTAAGGAGGATGCATTTAACATCCTCTTCCCCCTTCAACCAATTTTCAACGAATTTCATACACAAAACAAAACTATTCATAAATGGCCTATACATTCTTCTATTATCCTTGCCTCCAAATAATAAATGACAACGTACCCAATTTTGAAATTTTTGATGATGTTCCTAATCCCAATATGATCGCTCTCTCTCCAACATCACCAGATAGTGTAGAAATAGAATAATTAAATTTAGAAATAGGTATGCATCTGTTTCTGTGTCCTACTTTGGCCTTTTTGCATGTTTGGTTCTATGTGGGTGATTGTTTTTCGTTAATTATCTGTACTTCTTGTGCATTGTGCTTGTGATATATTCTTCAGAATGCATGAAACCAACAAACTAATATGCTTTTAAAATAGATATGGTGCTGTAATTAAATTGAAGATGCACGTACAAAATATGAGTTTAATAGATAAAATTTCGATGTCTAAGAAATTACAAGAGTTTGGTCAATTAGAAATCTAACGTTGAGTTATCCACAGACCATGGTCGTACATATGTATGTATTTTTTCTTTTTTCTTTTTGAAGAGGAATAAAAGTTTGCATTGCAACAGAGAAAACAGATTACAAAGAAGACCGAAAAAACCAAAGAGAACCTGCAGAGCAGGCATTAGTGCAGAAGGTCTGCTTGTACAATGGATTCTAAAAAAGAAGGGGTGACCCCATACCACACCTGATGAGAACCAGTCCTATGGGCAAAATGAGCGAGTTCGTGGGCTGCATAGTTGAAGGCCCGGCTAAGGAATCTGAAAGTGCAGAAAACAAAGGAGGCTTGGGCTTGGATAATATCCTGTATGATGTGTCCAAATGGAGTCCCAGTAGCAGAGTCATTGATTGCATTGACCACATTAGAGGCATCACTTTCACACATCACACAAAGAAGATGCAACTCTTGAGCAAGCAAGATACCTTGCTCCAAGGCAATGATTTCCACTAATTCCACCGGGTAATGGGACTGAAGGGGTTTGCAAAGAGCAGCAACTGTTTCACCCTTGCAATCTCTAATGATGACTCCAATGCTAGAAATTCCTTCAAGGTCTGATGAAGCCCCATCCACATTTATTTTAAATACACCAGGAGGAGGAGGCGACCAACAACTAGAAAGAAGCGGTCTAGAGGTGGAGAGGTCTGTATAAGCTGCATCAGTGAAATCTTCTATGGGATTCCTAGCCATCTGCCAAACCTATAAGGGGTGAGAGCATTTGCCTTCATGGATGGTTTTGTTTCTATTATGCCAAATTGCCCAGGCAACAGTGAAGAAAGGTTCTAAAACATGAGAGGGCTTGTGTGCAAGAATGTACATGGTTGAATCAAGAAAGGTCCAATTGTTTCTTTGGATCAATTGCACACCATCAGCCCAAAAACTCCAAACCTGGATTGCAAACTCACAGTGAAGCAAAACATGGTGAACGGATTCCAGCTCCTTGGTACAGATTGGGCAGTCATTGGCTGTGTTAATGCCTCTGGCAGACAATTTTTCCCTTGAAGGCAGCCCATTAAAGCAGGCCCTCCAAGCAAAGATCTTAATCTTTGCAGGAAGGTTGAGGTGCCACAATCTCTTCCAAAGGGGCTTGAGAGGATCCCCCATAAAGCTACCAACGTCATCTTTTCCTTCAATCATACAGTGGGCAATATGGTAAGCACTCTTCACAGTGAACTCACCCCGAGTGTTTCCCATCCAAATTAGCTTGTCCTCAGGCAAACTTCGGCTAACAGGAATCCTTAGAATTGTGTCTACTTCAAATGGGAGGAAGGTTGCATGAATGACATCAGCTCTCCACCATTTTATGGCCGGGTCAATGAGGGAAGAGACCATGGGGAAGGTTAGAAGGTTATTAGGGGGGGTGATGACTTTGTGTGTGGTGGGGGTGGGGAGCCATTTATCATCCCATATGTGAATTTGTTTGCCATTGCCCACTCTCCATCTAGTTCCCTTTCGAATGATTTCCACACTATAAAAAATGCTTCGCCAGGAGTAGGAAGGACTAGAGCCAAGTGTTGCACTGAGGATGTCACCTGAAGGAAAGTAACGCGCTTTGAGGACTTGGGCAATGAGGGAAGTTGGATTTGTAAGGATTCTCCAGGCTTGCTTTGCTAGCATTGCTAGATTAAAAGCTTGCAAGTTTCAAAAGCCCAGGCCACCCTTGGACTTAGGATAGCACATTTGTTTCCAACCAACCCAAGCCATCTTTGGTTCGTGATGCTTTTGGCCCCACCAAAAGTTCCTCGTCATGCTTTCCAGATCCTCACATAGGCCCTGAAGGAGCTGAAAATAGCTCATGGTGTAGGTGGGGATAGCTTGGGCTACTACCTTAATAAGAATTTCCTTACCACCCATGGAGAGCAACTTCCCCTTCCACCCCGCAAGCTTTTGTCCAACCCACTTCTTAAGAATGGAAAAGACTTGTTTCTTTGATCTTCCGATGAAAGACGGAAGGCCAAGGTACTTGGGATGCTTTGAATCTTGCATCGGCCCCAAAATGGCAAAGATTGACTCTTTCAAATCTTGATGAATGTTTGGGTTGAAAAACACCGAGGATTTATCGGTGTTAATTTTTTGGCCAGAAGCATCTTCGTACCTTTGGAAAATTTGCTTAAGCTTTTAGCACTCTTCGATTTTTGCTTTACAGAATAGGATGCTATCATCTGCAAAGAAGAGATAAGTAATGTTAAGACAATTCCGAGAAATAGAGATGCCAGTGAGGAGGTGGTTTCTAGCTGCCTCATGGATAATGGCCGAGAGTCCCTCGACACAGAGGAGGAAAAGGCTAGGAGAGAGGGGGTCGCCTTGTCTTAGACCCCTAGAGGGAATAATGTTCCCATAGGCTGCCCCATTGATTAGGACTGAATAGGAGACTGATGTAATGCATTGCATAATAAGGCTCACCCATTTTGTGCAGAAGCCAAGTTTTTCCATAACCCGTTTAATGAAGCCCCACTCCACCCTATCAAAAGCTTTGCTCATATCAAGTTTGACTGCCATAAACCCCTCTTTCCCCACTGATTTGTGATTTAAATAATGCATTAATTCGAAAGCCACCAACACATTGTCCGTGATGAGGCGGTCCGGGGTAAAAGTGCTTTGATTCTCGGAGATAATAAGAGGGAGAAGGTTTTTTAGTCTGTTGGCCAATATTTTGGAAATAAGCTTGTAAATTACGTTGCATAAACTTATGGGTCTAAAGTCAGTCATTTTCTTTGGGCAGTTGGTTTTTGGGATGAGGGAAATGTTGGTTTTATTGATTTCAGTCATGGACAGGTTATTATTAAAGACATTCAGGATCAAATTTGTGACACTATTCCCAACAATACCCCAATATTTCTGATAAAAAATAGCGGACATACCGTCAGGCCTGGGGGCTTTGGTGGGATGAATTTGCTTGAGAGCCGTGGCCACTTCTTCTCTAGTAAAAACATGAGCTAAACTCTGATTCATATCCTCAGTCACCTTTGTAGGGATGGCCTCAACCACGTTTTCAACCCGAGTGGGGAAAGAAGTGGAGTAGATGGTTTCAAAATAGCCGACAGCAGCCCGGGCAATAGAATCCTTTTCCTCACACCACCGGCCATGATCATCCCAAAGACCCAAAATTGTATTTTGCTTACACCTTTCCGAGGCATGGGCGTGGAAGAATTTTGTGTTCCTATCTCCCTCCTTCAACCAATGTGTCTTGGCTCCTTGACCCCAATATAATTCTTCATCCTCTAACAGCTCATTCAACTCCCTTCTTAGATTTCTAATTTCGCCACTCATCTCTCCATTTTTATCTTGCTACGTTAGGGCGCTCAGAGCATTCCTCTTTGACTGAATTTTCTTAGGAATATGACCATAGACCGAGGAGCTCCAGTTAGATAATTCCGAGGCACAACGCTTTAAATTTACCATAAAACCTTCCGGTGTACTCAAGTCCACCCCCATCCCCCAGGATGATTCGATAATGTTTCTACACTCCTCATTTTTTGACCACAAGGCTTCAAAATGGAAGCGTTTGGCGTTGGAAACATGTTGGGGTGGAGAGTTAGTAAAAAACAAAGCACAATGGTCAGAGGTTGAGTCCACGAGGTGGTAAACTCTCGCTCCTTCAAAATTCCCAATCCACTCAGTGTTAGCTAGAGCTCTATCTATTCTAAACTGAATTCTATTCTCCCCCTCTTGCATATTACACCAAGTAAAATCAGTTCCCACATAACCTAAGTCCAAAAAGCTACAAAAGTTCACAACATTTCTAAAACTCTCCATTTGTTGCTGGGGACGAGTGATGCCCCCAACTTTTTCATTAACTAATAATATTTCATTGAAATCCCCCAGGCATAGCCATGGAAGTTGGAACTGACTGTGTAAAAAAGCAAGAAGGCACCAAGATTCATACCTTCGGTGAGTTTCCGAATGACCGTAAAATCCCGTAATCCTCCACTAAAAATTGCCTTCAGACTCCTTGAAAATAGCATCAATATGGCTTCCCGAATAACTATTGATATCCAGGTTAACTTCTCGAGTCCATAACAGGGCCACACCACCACTATGACCTCTACTAGGAACAATAAGGCCATTTGCAAAACCTATCCTGTTTTTAATTTTATCCATCCGTTTTACTTTTGATTTAGTCTCCATAAGGAAGACAATCTTAGGCTTCCAGCGTCGCACCATATCATACAACGCTCGAGCTGATCGGGGGTTCCCAATTCCCCGGCAGTTCCAACTTATAGCCCTCATTACTCCCGTCAGTTATATCAATTTTTCCATACCATATTCCATTCAAAGCATATCCAGAAAGGAGTAAAGAAAAACCAGAGGTATAAACGGAGCAATAAACAGGACCAAATGCAAGGGAAAAACCAATTCAGATCCCTAAAAAGCCAAAAGGAAATACTACAACAAATAAGGCTACTTACTGCTTCCTTGAAATAGCTGCCCCTAGCCAAATCACACCCAAACT